>NW_017298983.1:1099136-1100733 GCF_001594075.2 Trachymyrmex cornetzi
CCACCGGTGATGTTCTTATGTCGCGAACCAGCACGGCGAAGCTGCGCTTCTTACGAAGCCGCGGTTCTGCAAAACCGACCTTTGAATCTGGCGGATGCAACGGGTGGTCCAAGATAAAGGGATTTAAATGTGGCGGAGAACACCAACCAGCGCGCCGGGAGCACGAGTCGCCGCGACACGACGTGCTCGCACAAAGTGATTTAAGAACGTTTCAACCTCGGTTTTTATGTACCTACGTGCAACGCGCCGCAGACGTGCAGCGTCGTAATTAATAGCCGACCACTTTACAGAAACGGAACACGTTACACTTATAAAAGAATAATCGACCACTTGTTATCGCAATAAACTACTTAAATAATTATAAAATACTAAATGCCTTATTTTATAGAATTAATTAGCTATATTGTAAATAAGCATATGATAATTAGTCCCGAAATATACTTTCTTTTATCATTTTTATGTTTAAGTATTATTTTAAAAAAGAAGGATATAAAATAGGATATAGAATGTACAAATTAAAATAACATATAACTGAAAGATAAGATCTACACAATTCGGCAAGTAAAAATAAATCAAATATAACAAATAAGCATAAGTACTCTATATCATTTTTTTAATTTCCAAAGCTGCATATAATACTTTTTTTTAATAAGTTCATGCATCTTTTACTTACAGCTCATTAGCTTTCTACTATACTTTAATATAATTTAACAGTATTAATATTGATCTAAATATACGTAGAATTTCCATTATAAGCGTGCAAGTTGAGTAACCTATCAGACGCGAGAAGAACTTGCGAGGTGCGAAATCAACCGGGAAGCTATGAAGTAGCATGAGTAATGGAACGCTGCGTGCAATCACGCGGATGGGCAGCCGCTCAGGTGCCTCGGCCGGTTTATTTATTTATACGCGATCCACCCAGTATAGGACGCAGCGCGAGGAAGTGTGAGGTTCGTAGGTGTGGAAGTCTTCTTACGATCGATAGAGGTTAGTCGCGCCCAGTTCCGCGGATGAAAGCACCCACCCCCTTTTCTAGGCGCTGTGCTAGATGGTGGTAGACAACTCCGAGGCGGAAAGTCGCACGTCCGATTCTCGTCGCCGCTTTCTTCATCTTCTTACTCTTGCGGCTCTCCAAGTTCGGCTGAAAACTCGACACGTTCTCTTACTTCTTTGCTTTCTAACACAACATGGATATATATCCATGTGATCCTTCCATCTGCACATTTCTCGTACTTGTTCCTCGTCTTATCATCATCTTTTGTCTATCTCTTAATTCATTTATCCACTTTCTTTTACACATCCTTGTTATCATAAAGCCAACTCTGCATTCTTTTTTTTTTTTGATATTATTTAAGTTCTTTTTATCTTCAAGTTTTTCATTAACGTACCACCTTCCGTATCCCTCATCTACATTCTCTCTCCATATTCCGTTAATTTCATTATTTACTTCCTTCTTCCTGTCTTTGCTGTCTCAAAGGATTTTACGTTTGTATCGTGTAAGATATTCATTCCCTACCCGATTACATCCCTCGTGTACGTTGCTTCGTTTACTTTGGGTTCTCATTACGCTGAGTCTTCGTCTTCGTCCTTCGTTTGC
>NW_017298983.1:1100819-1164859 GCF_001594075.2 Trachymyrmex cornetzi
CCGCCGCATCTATTTCGCGCCGTTGTTGAGACCAGGCTCTTCGTTCTCCACTCGCGCTCTCCTCACAGTCTGTCTTAGTCACCCCCCGCTCTCCCGCCCTTCGCTCTTTCGTGCCTTTCGTCCAGCCACCCCCCGTGACCGAGGGAAGCCGCGATCAACGCGCATGCGTCCATCCTGATGCAGTTTCCGCGAAACCACCACGATGTACACGCGATGCCTGCGGTAGGATCTCACGAGACGCGACGTCTCCAGGCGAAGATGCGCCACGACCTACCGAACATCACCAGGGACGAGAGCTAATTTTCCAAATTGCTCCGTTTTCATCCTCTGCAAAATTCAAACCTCATGCCGGAATGAGGTTTCACCTACTTTCAAGATTTTACACTTGTCTATTTTTAGTAGAATAATAGTTGGTCAATTTATTCTAATTATCTATGTTTGTAATTATAAATGATGAATATTAATGCCTGTTTGAATATATATCGCTCTAATGATTCTTCTTAACGTGATTGAAAATATATATAATTAAATATATATAAGATTAAAGCAAGTAATGCAAAGCTTTTTCAGTACTTGTAACATTAATATTACAACATATCACTTAAGCTGGTATTCATAGTTCGTTCTTATTTTAAAATCGTCTTAAAATAATGTCTCAAGATGCTAATACCACTCTGTGATTGACTTATGATATCTTAAGACGATTTTAAATATAAAAACTTATTATATAAATATCGGCCTAATATAATTACAATAATAGTAATGATTAAATCAAGCAAGTAATTAGTTTTTTAAATTTTTATCTTTCCACATTTTACTCACTACACGATATGATCGTGCATTTCATTATTACGCAGTTCTCATTCCACAAACATGTAGGAAGAACAAGATATTTGGCGAACAGTAAATTAGCTATTATGCTTAGAAATCGCTAATTTCGCCTGCCATGAATAGGTTAGAAATTATACAGAAATAATGTTTACAATATATGTATATTGTACATATACACAAATATAGTAAAATTTATTGTGTATAAATATATATATATATATGTATATATGTATATATATATAGTAAATTGACACAAGCTCGTAAGTTAATTGTACATTCATGAAGTAATTTCTGTGAAATAATTTATAAATTACATTTTTCACTTTTACATGTTATTATGTAAATTATTAAAATTTATCATCGTATTTTACCAACGATAAACACGTATTTATGCTTTAAAGATACGTAAGAGACTACTCCAACGTAGTAAAGTTATCCGGAATGAGTTTGTACTACACGAATGGAATAAAACGATATGTAGATTCAAACCCACCAACGATGTTTCGAAAAGTTGCATAGCGAACGTACGAAAGAGGATAACGAGTACTTCAAACTTTACATGTCCGATCCTAAAACCGATGTACCAAATTTCTAACACACTCATTCGCGATATTATTATGTTTTACCACGCATGTATAATGCTCTCTAACATCAAAACAGCCAACTGACATTATAAATATGTGAATACATTAGATAACAATGTTATAAAAATGATATAAATAGATTTAGCTTTAAATAAATTCCTTTTTCTCTTCTAACCGTACTATTAAAAAAGACTAGTAAGGCGATTATTATTATGATGAAGTAAACTTAAATAAATAAGAGTAGATTTATAAATAAACAATCTCGAGAATGTATCGTGCCCTTGGTTGGTTATAGATACACGTAAGAACTTTACTAGTTTCAAAAATAAAGCTGTCAAGACAACTTCCTTAGAAACCGATTCTAGTGTGCACGCAAATACAAAGTTTGCTATTGTCACCCGGACATTTCGCCGAAGCTAGACGCTAAGTCGGCCATTTTAAGCGAGTCCCTCGATAGCTTTTCCTGGGGGTACCTGGTGCCACCCCTCGGATGAGCTTCAGCCGGCAGCGTGGCAAGCCAACCCGGCAAAAGCGATTAATTACTTTGAGCAATTTGCTCACCAACTCCACTCAGCTCGTAGACCGACACTATTCTCATTTCTCTGTCCGGGCAGCTACCACCACCCTCCGTGTCCCGTCTACCCCGCGCCAATACGTATGTGGCCCGTGCACTAACACATGCGTGTGAGCGCGTGCACGCACGCACACAAAAACGCACGCTTTGGTTGTGTTGGTGCGCGGAACGATGCACTCACATACACACACATACATCGGGCACAAGGAGAAAATACACGCGCGAGCATACACAGACAGGCCATAGCGACCATGTGTGTTACTGGTCATTCAACGAAGGTACAGAGTGACTTCCTGTAAAGCTATGTACATCCAACCGGGCATTCTCGTTCGAGTTGTCGAAGGGTAGAGCCGCCGTAGTCAACATCCACCGAACGCTATTTTCCGCCCGAGTACCGGCTGACGCGATACCGTCGGATCGATCATACCGTTCGCTCCCGTGTCTCCTCGCGAGATCGCAGACCGGCAAGAAAAAGAAGGTCGCGTGCTTTCTCACCGCAGCGTCACGCTGTTTATCCGAGCACGTAGGCAGATACATTCGCGTGTAAAAGTAGGGGATCTATACTTCTTTCCGCAAGTCGTGGGAGCGCTGAGAAACGTTAAAGATGACAAATCGGAAGTAATAGAAAATCGTGCGTAATAATCGCTAAGATTTAATTTTACAATGAGAAAAAAAGCAATAGTATCAGATAAGGTCTATCAAATATTATCTATTCTTTTCTTCATATATCAAACTCGTTTTAAATAATCCATAATTGATAAAATTTGTTTTTGTAATTTTTATGTCTCTTATACGGAAAACGTTTGAAGACTCGGAACACTTATGTTACATATATGTATAAAATACATATAAGTTATATACATATAAAATTTGACATTGAGATCTAACACGAATTATAAACAGCCCAAAGTGAAATTAATGCGATAAAATCTATCATTTAAAAAAAAATTAAAATATTCACGTATTGTGTGGAACGTCTATACACACACACAAGATACAAATACAAAGTATAGGATGTAGGTCCCATGGGCTGGTGGCAACTTGTGCACGTGCGACTGAGACGAAATTATCGAGAGGCGTTCGGCTATGCCATCGTATTACGGAATATTACGAATAGCGCGCTCTGACGCGCCGGTATAATTACGTTTTTATGCTAATGCGATTCTGCCGCTCCATAATAAAGGATTACCGTGCCGGTAGTTATTAACCAAAATTTGGTATAAGCTGACGTAGATAATGTGCTAGCAATAATCGGCGTAACAAACACGCATCAGTTCCTCGAGAATCACATTTTGCAATCAATGACCGATCTTCTTCCTTATACTTATGTTTCTACTATATGCTTATAATACATATATTAAAAATAATTGTTAAAGTACGTGTAGAATATTGCACAATTTTTATAGAAAATATATACGAGTTAGTTATATCTTATAAAAAAAATTAGTTTTACTTTATTTGTAGATTCTTCTCCGTTAAGTAAAAACTACACATTGATGGAATCATTCGATAAAGAAATAATTTCCGAAAGAGCTAATGACTTTCTAAACACGCCTGTAATATCCGTGATACGGAAACATCGCGCATTGACAAATGCGTGATACAAAAGATCGGAGTTTCGGACCCGCGGAGATATTAACGTAATGAGATTAATTAATAGAACAGAGCAGGGAGTTAATTTGGATGCGTGTGTGTGAGAGCTACCACAACTAGGGTTACTCACATCTGGGGTACGCTGTTCGTGCCTCTTACAGGACGCTTCAAAATGAGCTTACAAACAACTGTTGTAATACCATGATTTCCTATGTATTAGGTAGAATCGGTAATACCCAACTAATTATACGAAAACAGACATCATACATGTATTCGTGAATGAAAATCGTATTACTGTAAAGTTGTTTGAAACATCGTCGTGTAATCATAGAAGCGCGAAGAATGCTAATCTAAACGAAGAATCTCATGGACGTTACCTTTTCGGTACGGTAGACATACCACATAAGAGAGCAACCTCTTGTTTACGGATAAATGTCTTACTTCCCCTACTTCACCGGTGGCCGCGGCCATCTTGTTACCCCGCCTTTCCTTTCGAATCCCCCTTGTATTCCCCCTGCGAACGTTAGACTGCCACCACCACCATCACTACCACCACGTAACCCTTGCAGTCCCTCGTCTTACCCTCTCTGGAAAATGTGGCTCCCCATACCATTCGCCCCACCCCCTTTATGCACTATTCTGACTTACCCCTTCCAGCAGAAGAGAGAGAAAACATGGAAAGATGTCAAAGTAGCTTGGAAAATTTTTCATTGCTGGAACTTGAAAGAAATATCTTAATTAGAATATCTGTGTGCGTCTAATTAGATTATACGTTTCTTACATTATGCAAATTATTCAAAATTGCAGCATAAGTAAAAACTGCAAAGTGCAATCAAGCTATTAGCTGCTTGTTTCATAAATGTTATAACTGTGCAACCTGTTAAGTATTAATCACGTATTATAAATTGGAATTCAAATCATAAGTCTGTTGCAAAAAAAAATTATCGTAAATCGATAGAAACAATAAAGTCTAGAAAGAATCATTTAACCTCCTCGTAACTGATTGCGACACGCGCGGTGCTTCAGCAGTAGAAAGGGATTACGTTTAATCCGCCGGTTATATCTCATAGCACAATTGTCTTTATCTATTGTTACTTTACGAAACAATGTGGGAGATATATTACATATCCCTCAATATATACCAAGTAAAAAATAATCTAATCTATTTTTTTTTAAATAATAATTATTGCATTTTGCATATCTTGTTTTTTATTTTAAAATATTCTAGACAATACATTCTTTTCCGATTATATTAATTTTTAAATTAAATTATTTTAATAAAAATATGCCCAGTTTTATTATCGTGCGTTACTTGTAACAGTTACTTTTGTCTTAATTGTATTTCACTCGAAAGTTTTTAAGTTCATTTGTATATTACAATTACGTTTTAAGTGTCTGATTTAATTATAAGGGCTTTGGTAACGCTTGGTTTTACATGAAGAAGCGTTGCAAATAGTTTCTCAGCTAACCCACATCAAGCACATATTTGCATTTATTTGCGAGTGTAAGCATCTCGTTTAAGTATGTGAAGGAAGAGTGATAGAAAGACAGAGAATGAAAGAAATGGTAGTGGCTGCAGGACACGTAGTCAAATTGGAAGTATTAGAGGGATCCTTAATCGGAGAAACCCAATCCTGTCAGAGAATGGAATGTCCTCATTCCCGGCCCTTTCACTCCCGAAGATACGTGGTATTCGCCAATAAAGATAAGAATCTTCGATTACAGCAGATTGTCGCGCTCTTTTTTATCGTATTCTTTCTTTTCCTCGTTTTTTCTTCTTTCTTTCACTTTTCATTTCCGTTTGGTTTCACAAACATTTTCCGCAAGAAGCTATGAAATTCCAAAAAGTCACTGCTGCGTGTATCTATATTATACAATCATCTTTTTCCTAAACACGCTAATTTCGCAATTAATATGCCTCTGATTGTCATACGAAATTTTTTGTGCATAATATATTTCGTGTAATCTATTTCAACATCCGAGTGTTTTTTATATTAATTTAATTTGGAACTTGATTATCAAGAAAATATACTCTTGACTTTGAATATTAAAACATTAATTGAATAGATATTAAAACATATAAAATTATTGTTAGTCAAATATTTGCTAGGGGAAAGTAGAATTTATAAATAAAATCTATGGATACAATTACGTGTGACATCTCTTAAAAATAAAAAAGAAATTTAAGAGATTTATTATTTCGATTGACGATATTTAAAAGCTGCAGAAGTTCGAAGCAAGTTCCTCGTCGAATTGACGCATTCGATCGATATCGAGCATATCCGACCTCGCTCCGGGCAACTGGCATCGGTACAGAAAATCGAACCGTGGGATGGGACGATACGGGATGCGACTCAGGCCGCGGAAGGACGAGCAAGGATGTGTAAGGACGCGTTACTGCAGGTGAAGGAGAAGTAGGTAGAACGTGGTATTCTGGAGCCAACGACGATCAATACCCAACAGCCCGGCACGTACGAGTCTGTATAACTATACCAGTGTATTCGGTGTACACCGTAAGGGGGTAGTTGGTAGAAATAGGGGTGGAAACATCCCCAAGGAGCCGATAGTAGCCCATAGCGCTGCCAACCCACCCCATAGTTCTGGCCAATGGATGCCCACTGCGATCTCTAGGTCTGTGCTACGAATGAGGAGCTTTCTCGCTCTACTCCTTCTATGTCTTCTCTCTCTTCTCGCTATAGATATATAAGTATATATACATAGATATATATATATATACATACATATGTATGTATGTATATATATATATATATGTACATATCTATCTATATTACAACTCCCGGGGTTTCTCGCCACTTCTGTCTTCCTTCCTTCCTCTCTCTCTCTCTCTCTCTCTCTCTCTCTCTCTCATCTCCTGCATCTCGAGTGTCTCTTAACATTTAAATGCACCTATTCGTTTCCTCGATGGGAGGCAAAGGAGCTCTTTTATAATGTACGAAGATACACTCCGTCTCGCTCTCGACTGCATACAGTTCGTGCTTCTTGCCAACAAATCGCGCAACCATTATGCCTTTGATGCATACGTTTTGAATCTTATGAACATCATTAAAGTAACATAAACAATTGCCATTATCGTACTTCAAAGATTAAATATCTCTTCAAAGATTTATTCTACCATGTTAACTTTCTAAGTCAATCCAATGTAATGGTCCTATTATATCAAAATATATGATATTTCTCTTCTTACAAATGTAATATAGTAATGGAGTGGAAATGGAGCTATAGAGCAAAAATTATTATAGAAAGTAACGAAGAGGGTAGAGCTCTGTCACTTGAAAAGCTCAAGTCTTTTTTTCTAAATATAACTATCGGAGCTTGCCCCCTTATGAATAAAAGGTACTGCACGACTTTTCTCCACATTGCGTACGTGCGTGCGTGCATACGGGCGTGCGTACATGCGTATGTGAAGTCACGTAGGAAGATCTTGCGACCCCGACCTCCGACTTCTATCACCCGCGTCCTACCTTTGACTTTATTACCAGAGGCCGCGAATGAATGGAAGGAGTATGATAAAGCGCGTTAAAAGAGGGTGGTGGGCCACTCCGGAGGGCGCGGAAGGGTGCGAGGTTGTCTAGCGACGGAACGCACTGCACGAGAGAAGGGTGCGGTGATGGCCAGAGAAGGGTTTCATTCATGAACGTGTTTTATTGTTTCAGGCACAACGCGACTGGAGAACAGAGGAGGCCGGATAATAGCGACGGGAGGAACCGGAAAGCATAAACCCACGCAAAAGTAGAGGCCACTTCAAGCGTTTTCTACGGCGGTCGCGACCCTCCGAAAATTATCCAGAACGACCTCGTAGCCGCCGCGACCTTACCACCGAAGAAATAACCCGGCTCGAGTGAGGAAAAAATGTTTTCGCAACAATGAGATGTGGCCGCCGCAAAAGTATACTTTCGCTGGTAAACCGTGAAAATGGACTCGCAAGATTAAATTGTCTGCTTCTTTGCAGAGGAATATAAACATGTACCTTTCGATAATATTTATCGGTAAAATAAGATAGCAGCGTATCATGATAAAAAAATATAACTCAAGAAGGATAATCCAGAGAGGAACAAATTTAAAAAATAGGATTCCTATCAAGAATATAAATTGATTTACTTTTGAAGATTATCTAATAGCAAAAAATCTAAGACAAAAATTGGAGACATATAAGACATATATACATATATATATACATATATATATACATATATATATACATATATATATACATATATATAAATTAATTGTCTTTGAAAATACATATGAAAATATTGATACATTAATACTAAGGAATGAAACGTACTCGTTTTTATAAATATGTTATCATAGATTACTTTTGAGAATTATTAAATTTTATGAAATCCTAACTAATCACGAGACGATTTAAAGTATACGTACTGTGTGTGCTACGTGATACACAATATTCTTTTCGTAAGATAGATTTATCAAAAGAAACTTTAAAAATTTTTCAATAAAAAAGATTTTAATCTCCATGTTTTTCAACGTAATAACTGTAGTAGCACGACAAAAATACTTTTAGTTCAGTACGTTAATTATATTATTCGAACATGTTCAGCAAGGGGAAAAATTTTTGCTAGCGGAGAAACTTTTAACTTAATTTCCTTACCAGCTTTTATCTCTCTTGCAGTAGAAAACTTTAATGAACGCAACGAGAATATGCACTAAAAGAAACTTTCATTATCTTAAAATAATCGCGTATGCATACCATATAAAAAGAAGGTATCACATTACAGTGCGTCCACTTATTTCAAAATTTTCAATTTTTATTCTTATTGACCATTTATTTGCTATTGTCATTAATTTATTCAAAAACATTGTTTCTTAGATAAACTTTCCAAAAGCTACAAAACTTTTCCCCATGTTTTTTTAAATTAAATTTTACTGTTTGCATTCAGCGCAAGTATTCTGCAATTATAATTGCGATTTTATCCGATAAAATTGACTAAAATTTATGAAACAATTAATGATGAACAAAAACAGGTATTGAAAACTAATTCTCTATCAATGCAACGATAATGGTCTACGATTACGGTGTAAAACGATAAAAACAAATTAGAACTGCTCCATTTTCCGAGTGTGCAGCACGCCATTAAACAAGTTATGGTCCTACATTCTAAAGCACTGCCACGCCCCTATGCAACAACCTTAACTTCCGGCACTACCTACATGAATTCTTTAAATCCCTTGTTGCCTTTGCCTTTTCCCAACCCTCCGCGTCCAGAGTTGACCAAAGTTCAAACCCGTTCAATGGACAGAACTTTTTCTGTTTCGAAGCCTCGATCACGTACAGTCAATGAAGAAACGCATATAAAATCTGTTTGTAAAGCTTAGTTCTTGTATTAAAACATTTGATTATTGCATGCAGATTTTTGGAAATACGCAAATTGAAAATTAGCTTTTACAATTTCATCAAGTTGTCAGAATGTACGAACAAAATTTAACATACAAGAGATATATAATAAACCTCTACGTAATCCCCGAATTAAAATACTCATATCACAAATTATAGTATTATCGCTTACATAGCAACTCGAATTATTCACGTAAAATGACTGAAATCTCCCATGCAACACAATTTAATCGTCTATGTATACACATAGACTCGCTTGTTTTAATTCTAGTTAATCTAAGAAATGTTTTGAAATCCAAATGAAGCTGTCAAAGAACGAAATATGTTAAGAATCAAAATCAAAAGACATAAATTTTCAAATATTGAAAATCTCTGCAACTTATTTTCATAGAAATAGAAATTAAATAGCTATTAAAATTTAATTGCCTTATTGTCAATGCTATAAAATTCGTATTCTAATAAAATCTATAAGCACACGAGTTTTGAGACTCGAGCTAAAAGATATAGCTAAAATGACCTCGTTTGCCCATATTCCAAAAACAAGCAGATGAAAAATAACGTGGGAAGCACGACGCGTTAAAATATAAGCCAGACTCTTGTGTTAATCGCGTATCTCAAAATTCTCTCCGAATCAACATGCATATATTCAAATTAACGCGAGCCGCGTAAGTGAGCGCGCGAAGGACTCGGAGCCTTAATCTGTTTTAGCGAGGGCGTCAGTAAAAAACCGGTAGACGGCAGAGGGCAGAGGGGCGCGCGTTTTTTTCAAGACGAGAGGAAGAAACAGCCTCGGGTTCCCAATTAGCGTTCTTACCCCGTCTCGACGGCCGCGGGGCAAATGCCGGGCTTCAGGACGGCGACGGGATGCAAGAGAGCGAGATAAACCGCGCGATAAAACGGTACACGCTCGCATCACACCCACCCTCGCGCCCGGCTGCCGTCCTTCTTTTTTTTTCCTTTTTACTCATTCTAGCTTCACGCGCGCGCTCGCCACCGGAAGGGCGGTAAAGTAGAAACGGCGGAGAGACACGGCCAAGAAGAGTTCATATTCCGCGTCGCATCCCGCTGACTTAGGTGACTCTCAGAGATTTAACATGTAAATAATACGGTAGACGGGAGTTCAAATATTTTACAAGCTTGCACGTCGTGAGATATTCCGGTAGCGAAAACATCTGGTTCGTGAAAAAAACTTGATTAAAATCATACGTAACTTATACTTCTTAACTGCTTTTCTTCTACAAATTACTTTTTCTAAGCATTAAATATCTTAGAGATTCGGTTCTTTTTCATTACCAATTTTTTTAAACTATTTGAAGTTGATTTTCTTAAAAATACTAAAATATCAATATTTTAACTATAAAGGTTTAAAGGCTCAAAGACATAAAAGATTTTTCATACAAAAGCTAAAATCGTAAAGACACTTCAGACTTTTGTTTTATTTTTCAGATAAATATTAATTTAAAAAGATTCCAACAAAGAAAATTTCAAAAGTTATATTAAAATAGAAAACAATTTTATAACAGTCGAAAAATATGAAATCTAAAATCAAAATTTGATGTTAAATTATACATATAAAAATATGTACATTCATTAATATTCATGTATAATGTTGCAAGTTCTGTTATTTAGTCAAAATCTTCAAATAAAAAGATTGCAATAAACAAAAAGAAAAGAAATACAAATAAAAGAACAAAATACAAAAATTCTGTTCAAATCTATTTATCTAATGAACCAAAACCTGTCTAGATGTTCAAAATAGAATCGCGACATTAAGTTTAACAAAAATTTAAAGGTTATTACATCGAATCATGTTATTTACATCAAATCCATAAAGTAACTATTTTACCACCAAATGTCGCATTTAACTCACTAATAAAAAATTCCGCCACTACTATGCAAAGGCATAATTTGCATTTCCGCGGTAGGGTGAAAATTCACGAAGACGAAGGGTTGAGAGTCACCGGACACGGGTAGCTCGCTATTTTCAGGCCTTTACGAGAAATTCACGCCGCTGAGGTAACGTGAAGGAATTGTCCTCAGTCTCGGTGTAATGCGCGAACGTAATACGGTCAAACACTTTCCACCTAGTTCTACCGGTGGCATCATCTTTTTTCTCACCTTTTCTTTCACGCTGGCCATTAAACACGCGCGGCTGAGAAACGCACGACAGTCGGCGGCGCGGCGGCTGCCGCGCGCGCTAATTATTTAATTATTTATTTACCGGCTTCATTTCACAGGATTATATCTGCGGCCGAGCAAGTTTCATTCTTCATCGCGGCCTATTAGCACATACTACCACCTATGCTCCACCTTCGCGGCTCCTGCAGACGACTAATTGTTTACAAAGTGACTCTCCACTACTCGGTGTTTACATAATAATCAGCCCTTGCACATTTTAAACGAGTTTAATTTCGTTCCTTTGGCTTTGGGGACTACGTTATTTACATTATGCGATGAAATTATTGCGTTTGAGAATTTTTGATCATTGCTATCTACCTTTGTTAATTACGGATATTATAAATTTTAAACGGTGTTAGCGGCTATGTACGAATGATATATTTGATAGTATTGCGGAAAATAATCACATCGAGAAATTATAGATTGCAGTGAATATCCTGACAAATACCGAAAAACATAAAGTTATGATAAAAATTATACACAGAAAATGATAAAATTTTCAATCATATAAAGAAAAAAATCTAAACTTTTTTTGATATAATTTTACTAAGATACAGTTTTATCAAATTGAAAATGATTAAAAACCGATATTTCAATACTAATTTACATAAAAACCGATATTTCATTATTACTAAATTCAATTTAGAATAAAGAAAGATATACGCGGTGTTTGAATTTTATTTTAGCGCACATGAACAAATGAGAGTTGCTCATAAGCTTCATAGATAACTGCATATGCATGTATATTATTTTGAGTGTTGTAAGTCAGGTTTTATAAAGTATGAATTTTTATGAAATACAATATTTTGTGTGGTCTATCGGCTTTATAACAAGATTGTTGTCTCATATTTTGAATTAGCTAAATGAGTGACACACACGCACGCACATACAACTTGTCAAATCAAATATTCTGTGTAAAAAATAAGCTTATTGAACATAGCATGAGTATTGCGTTATTCAACAAATTAAAATAACCACTAGCAAACAATTATCATTTGTATGAGCTGAAGTTTAGTTTGACATGCGATATTTTCGATATTCTCTAATAATACGGCACCTCTAATAACGTAAATTACTTCATGCATGCCTGACTAATGTAACAAACATTATTTATTTATGAATCATAAATCCATATAGATACTATTCGTATGCATATATTTATCAAATTTGTATTTATCGAAATAGGCATCAATAGCATCGTCAAAACATATATTAATTGTCAATTAAATTATTATTCTTTTAATTTAATGCATACACCTCAAAGCCAAATTATCATAAATATGTAAAAAATCCATTTTTAATTTTTTAATTCTTATTTTTAAATGTGAAATGTATCTTTAATTTTACATATTCATGTATTATCTTTAAAAATTGTACAAAAAATTAAAGATATAAATTTTTATACTCCACAATAAGTATCCTACAAATATTTTTAATAAAAAAACATTTTATAATTATAAGATATGTATAAAAACTGTATTTTTGGTATAAATTTTTATGTAAATATAATATACTTCTTATATAATATTAAAATAAAATCAAATATATGATAGCATGGCTTTGAGATGCATAACTTACTACTTTATACACACAAATTTGTCACATATTGCACGAACAAATGCATCGGTGTATTTTTGGATGAACAATAATAAACAAATTTCTATATGGTCCGGAAATAATGACAATAAAATTTACCGTACAAAATCCACATCCCATTCTTCTCCTTTCTTTCATTTCGTTTATGTTTAATAATCGCTACTAGACCAGCAGCTGAAGTAACATCTGCTGGACCGGTCGGTCATCTCAATGTCCGGTCTCAAATTGAATCCTCGATATTCTTTTCTCGCGCAATGCAAACCGGTCGCCACTCTGGTCCATCACGATGCTGCATACACCTCGAATCGCGGACCAGTTTGTCCGTTACGGAAGTGAACGCGTTTGACCAGCTCTTAATTCTAGTAATGGACAAGGACTGGTTTCGGAAAGTCGTATCTTCGCGAGGGATTCATCTCTCATCGGTCTTTGCAGCAAATCCCAGTTAGATCAGTAAACGTCGCGACGGAAGTAAGACAAGATTCGATTCGCACAGTGGCGAGTGAAAATTTTAACAATATAAAATTTGAGGCATTGCACTGGATGTATATAAAGTGCTACAGGAAAAGCAAATAATATTTTTAAAAACCAACTTTTTACCAAGTTTAAATTCGAATTTTTCTCAACTATCTAATCCGTGTTTGAAGCATTTTATAACAAATAAGTGTGTAAAGTTATTGTGTGTTTTTGCTGAAACGAAAAAATATTTTGGAAAATGTTTGTCTATGAATAATCAAAAAGGAATAAAATTCTGTAAATTATATTTTAATTACATTTTAATTATAAGGCTATATGTAAGTTACCGACAAATTCTTCGATCAGTTTGGAGAACAGACACCAGAAACTTACCCCCAAATTACGTAGATGGCTGTAGCAAAGCGCCACAGCATCTACGATCAATAATTAACCCTCCCTCTGCATGCTGGAGTAATTCGCAAAATGGCTCCATACGCCATCTCTGAGAAAATTGCTGGACAAGTTACATGATTTGTTTTGTTTAATCAACAAATGCGTTTTCTTCCAATAATTTCTATCAAATTAGATTCTTATTTTCCATCATAACAGTATCGAGGGAGTCATCTTAGTGTTGTCTCGAATAAAAATACCTTTTAAAAATGTCGTTAAAAATTGAACGTCAAGTGCCAAAAATATGTAATTATTAATAAAGTAATTTTACACAATAAATAAAATCAATTTAAATCAGAACAAACTGTTGTTAGTCTTATCAGTCCTGTGTCAAGTTTGCAAGTTTTATTAGAGATGCAACGTGAGGAGCATGTTTTCTTGGCGGCTGTAATTTACTGAAAACGTGGCACGGACATCGAGATTAATTCAGTTGAAGTCGGTCAATCTTAAGGCGACAGCTGCCGCTGAAGGAAACCATTAGTAGGCTTACGTCTTTCCCGGGGGGTGACCAGCATCCACCTCCGACGAAGGGGAAGCATAACTCTGCTTTTGTTCGAGATAATAAGCCGCCATTGTTGAGATACGCAGATCCATCCAACGGCCTTATTGTCCATCGACCCGCTTCGCCGAGAATACCCGCGATAAGAGTGAAATTCTCGAGATTCATAGACCGGTCGTAACAAGCACGGGTCACTATTTTCTGTTAAGAACGCTTCAATCGATTGTCTTTATAAATTCAAACTCTAAATTCTCTCTCTTTCTCTATTATTATTTAAAAAATTATTTAATAAATTATTTAATAAATTATTAAATCTGTCATGTAATTAAATTTCCCAATGAATATTAAAATAAAGATGACTCAGTTTTGAATTTTCTCATTAAGCTTAATTCTCAATATTCTTATTCGCAGATCCAACGAAAACGTTTATAACAAATTTTTTTCACAACCCTACATAATTTCAAGTTTCATAATGTTATTTCGGATTTTAACCTTCAAAATAAAAGAAATCATTCAATCATGTTAACTTTAAACAAAAATACAATAATTTAAAGTACATTAGATTCGCGAATAAAAGTTAAGAAAATTTTAAAATAAATATCGATTAGGATTAAAAAATATATGTTGTTATTAATTAAATATTAACTACTTCTGTTTATTCAGGAAATTGTATAGCCTATAATTATAACACAGTAGCCTATAAATATGATCATTATAACGGTGTTGCAATGTTATTGAAATTTTCTAAAATGTTTCTTGCTTACTAAGGAGACTGTCTGTTCAGAATTTAAAGATAAAAATAAATAAAATAGGAAGTAGAAGATAAAATAGATTTACAGATATAATAGTCCAATATCAGTGTATGAAGTTTTGTTTTAGAAAATTATATCTACCTTTGTTAATTATTACTCTTAAAATGCAAAATAGATAAGCTTTGATATATCAAATTTAAAAAATTTTACAACAAACAAATTACTATGAAAGGCGCGCGCTCTATTAGCAGAAAAAATCTATATAACTTAATGTAGGATTTCTAATATTCAATGCTGTAATGATTTATAAAATAATAGAATGAGTGTATTTATTTCTCATTTTAGCTTCTAATTCATTTTGGCATAATACTAATCTCTAAAAACAATTTAATACCAAATACTATCGAAATAATACTCTCATATAACAAGCAAAAAGTATAATACGATATTCTATATTAAAATTACATTAATTGAAAAACTTATAAAGTGAAAGAAAGTAAGACAAAAGAGAGGGAGAGAGAAAGAGAGAAAATTGATTTTTATTATTTTGCAAAAATAAAATGTAGTCATGTAATCAAAATATTTTTCAAGTAAAACGCCTTGTTCAGGACATAGAATACGCATAGCAATGATAATGCGAGTCGTGCAAAGCAATGGAAATCCACGGCAAGCCATGGCTATGGAGTCGCCTTGGCTCGTGAAGCGGTACTGCACCCCCAGGAACAAAGTTATATCGGCTCCTGGTGCCGGGATCGGAGTCGTGGGGTGAGGCCCCGCTGCCCATTCCCGAGGGAACAGCGAAGTTCGGTGATTACCTAGGACTCTCCTAGGAGCCGGGAGTTTCGTACTTCAGCAGCGCACTGGCTTCGGGTACCTAACAGTCGAGCAAAGTAACTAAGGTTATTCGGGGGTGCGTGGACGACGGGTGGTAAGGGGGTGAGGATGGCAAGAAGCTCGCGGAATATCGGAGCCGGGAGAGAGGAAGAGGCCGGAGGGATGCATCGCGCGATACATCTGCATCGATGTACCTCTAGCCAAGTAATCGCACCTTTGGGAATACCGGAAGATCGTGATTGAACGGAATCTCCCATGCGACGCGCGTCTCGAGTCAGTAAGTTCTTACTTAAGTAAGCACGCGTTGACTGAGTACCCAAGATGATGAGTGATGTCAGGCATGAATTATTTCAATCTCGTGGGTATTTGCATTTAGATCAAATAAAGCCCGTAGCTTTGAGAGAGATTAAAACTTCGATAAAATAAACTGGGTTTAACGTTAAAAGAGATTCAATATAATATAAGAAGCTTATCAGTTTCAGTTATAACTCCATGAATTTATACTGCTTTTCCTTATCGTTAAAATAAAATTAAATTAAACCATCAATATTTTTAGTCGTATTCAATATCTCTGATTCTATTGTCTTTCCTTCTTTTATCCGATTTAGATACACAAAGAAGAGATGATACCTTTGTAAAGTTATAATCTGTCAAACATACGAAAGTCTAAGAACATGCAAATTCTCTTCATCAAACGTTCCCTCGACCGCAAGCAAAAAAGCAATTGGGCTTGCCAGAATTGAAACTCCCGTGACTTCAAAGGGTATGAAGTATCGTAAGGACGGGTCCTCGTAATAACCATAATTCAATATGGCTGGTATTAAGATGGTAGACACCCCGAGACGATCTAAGCGTGGACTTTCATGGAGGTCAGAAATGGGTTGTAGTTACCCTTCCTGCATTGACCATCCCCGACGATGTAGATACTATCTAAGAAGGGAATCCGGCGTCTACTATTGTTCTATTAAGAGAGATGTCGATGCTTTGGCACGACTACACCTCGGTATTCCTTAAAGTTTGTGAACGAAACTTTATCTTTGACATGAACTTCTCACAATCGGTACAAGTATAGAATAGCTTCGAATCAATATGCGTTAGAATTCGATATAGATAGACTTCTATTGGATATTATTAGATAAAATCATTTCAATAATATTTAAGTATAAACCTTTTTTTAAGATAAAAATTTCTTTTATATGAATTTATTGTAATCAGATATTACTATACACAAGTATGTTCAACGAGAATGATTATTGTATGTATTTGTATATGTTATGTTTAGTCTTATGTATTTTTTATAAGAAAAACCGTCAAGTAATTTTATTTTTTGTAGAACAAAAATTTTGTAAACAATTTATAACTTTTGTGTGTACACTGTTAATATATTTAAATAAATTCATTTTATCACTATTCTTTATTTTTACTGTAACTCTTATTATATATATATATAAATCTATTATTTTTTAAATATATCTATCATTATAATTTTATTTTATCACGTTTATATTTTTTTATATATTTATCACAGAATATTATACATAGCTTTCATAAAATTTTCTATCATTCTTCACTTACATCATAATCAAAACTAATGAAGCAATCAAGTCGCAATTCAGAATCGCAGAATAATTTTATAGATAACTATCGTTCGATTTCCAATTTATATCAAAGGCTATTTCTCTTAAACAACATGTTTTTCAGTTCTTCTGAATCTGTGTTATTCATCGTGGTTCTCATCAGTTGAAAATCAATCTTGTCTCTTGACGATAACTACCCTTTTTTTGCTTCCTTATCCTCTTTATTCAAATCACGACTACAATTCGGTTTAATTCTGATCCTACAATTTTTGTTCATTACGTACCCTGTTCAAGAAGATTATTGGAATCATTATCAATAACGGCTTTTTTGTGTTATGTAATTTAATGAAAATTGAGTCATAAAATTGTATCGAAAAACCATTAAACATAATTATTTATCTTTTCTATACATAAAATATAAATTTTTTATTCTTCAGTTTTCTTTTACACTTGAAATATTAATATATTACAATATTATTATTGTAATAATCATATAATTCTCAATATTAAAATATTGAGAATCTTTTATTCAATATTACAAAATTATTAATACATAAAAATGTATTAACACACAAAGATAAATAATTAATACATAAAGATGTCATATCTCTCTTTCATATTATAAATATTATATTCTCCAAGAAGCATTGAAAATTTTCTATAATACTTGTCTAAAACGGTTTATATTTGCCTTGTTCATCGTTCAACTGTTAGATCGAACTATTCGGACCCCTTCAAATTCTATTTAGTCGGCCATTTTTCTAGAAAATGTATAGGAGGGATGAAATCGCTTTCATCATAGAGAAGAGAAAACAGGATGCTGGATGAAGGGTGACGTTGCCGGGCCAGCAAGAGTGGTAAGGGGTCGCCCAATCAACCCCCAGCAAGCCACGTCTTACCCTCTCTACAAAGTTATCTTTCTTGCCCCTGCTCTGAACACAGTTAGGGTACCCTCGAAATTCTCAACTATTGACCGAACCACTCTCGACCATCGTAACGATCAATCGGTGCTCATGTTACTAAGGAAGACACAAGTTTCTTTAATATTTTCTATGTGTACGTCATAGCAATAATTATTTTCTGAAATATTTCATACGTAAAAATGGAATATTCGAAGATCAAAGTTTATAAAAGAATCGAGTAAGTAATTCTTCCACAGAATAATTATAAAATTTTTGTATATAATATGAGATATTTGTTTTATTCTGTTGCAAGAATGTTATATAAATGTATATAATACGACTGTATTCTTTTCAATGCAACTTAATCGCGTTGCTATTCAACTGTGTATCATCGAATGCGAGATCAGCGTTCTTTTTCTTTAAATTGTATTCGATCTGAACAAAAATATTGGGCGATATTTGAAAACAATGTATCCTACAATACTCATACTACCGTAGCATAATACTTGCAAACAGTGAACAAAACCGATTTTTTTGCATGAAAAATATAATATGCATGTATAAAAATGCTATAATTTTATATATATGAAGACGCACTTTCAATTTCGGAGCAAACCTATTACGTAGCTATCGATTTTCCGCATCCAATCAGCATGAGTAGCCAAACTCAGAGCGATAATGTCAATCCTATTTCGTGAGTCTGCTGCAAAGTTATCCCATATAAACTTCCGCTAGTTTAAGCTACGCATGCCCGACGCATTTTCAATCTCGTAGAACCTTCGAACTTTTGCCATAGATTTTATCACGCCGGGAAAAATAAGAACGGTCGTAGAATTACCAGAGCGTAATATTTCGCGACGCTTCGGTTAATTCGCTTTAGTGCAATTTTCGCGAGTAATAATTCATTCGTTACCGCGACAATTTTATGGAGATCGTCGGAGATCTAATTTTTCCGCGACTGTCTTTGTCCGACAAGTAATCTGACGGGGCGTAAAAACCGCGTTTACCACGCAACGTATGCAAATCTTCATATCCTATAAAATCGTACTGAAGCCGCAGATAGATATAATGGTCACCAGGATGAATCACGAAATACTTAGTGACGGTGCCGTACGACTGTTCGACGAAGCGTCAATAATTCAGGCCTGCCTAACGTCTCTAATTTCCTTGATATTCGCATCGAAGGGTCCTTCCGCTCGAGGAGCTTAAGGATGCCAGAAATACCTTCGCGAGAAGATATAAACGCCTTCCAAGGGTAGGCCTGCAGGACTTGTATTAATTTCATATCCCTTCCGTCGTCTGACGCCGGGACCTGCGTTCAATCATCTATTTATTGCCGGTCGCATCCAATCCGGTAATATTCTGTCTCTATCTCTCTCTCTTTCTCTTTTCGAGATATCGTCTAGATACGAGGGAGTGGCAACTGGTCAGTAATTTCCAGTAGCACCCTACTGAGGATCGTTGATGGAAAACACATCATGAGTCTCACCTGTACAGTGACCAAATTACGAAGAGATTGTAACAAAATTTGATAAGCGTATCGAATAAGCGTCAAGATATTATCATCCTTTCAATATAGATTTATCTAACAATAATTATACATAATAAACATTAATTTCTTAAATAAAAATCATTACATTATTAAATTAAATTAAACAATAAGTATTCTGTAAACAAGCTGACGTTATTTATTGTTATTTTGATATCAAATTAATGTCAGCTTGTTTGCTGGGTATACTATTAATAAATTAAAGCTATTATCATTATTAATATCATTAGTAATATCCTAAATTTATGTTATGTAATCGAATAACTAATAATATTAAAATACGTTTACTTTATAATAAAGCTAAATTTAATAAACTTAAATTAATAAGAATCTATATATAAATGACACCATTCGTTAAATAATTCTAAAAATTAAATAATCCTCCAACTTAACTTTACAAAATAAGACACATTTCATTGTAATAGGCTTAACGCCAAAGTGAAAGAATAATATCTGAATAATCAACAGTATAAACGTATGAATAAACAAAACTTGCAATCAAAATGAACCACTAACATGTAAGCGCTCGTAAACGGTCTCTACGGAGCTTTGTGTGTCCGGCAGCGCGATAAACATAGAAATCCTGAAATCGAAATCTCGGGAACGTAGCGGAGAATTGGGACAACGCGCCCTTCGAAGTATCACCGAAGCTCATCGGCGCGAGTTGCTCACCGAGTTGCTCAGCGCGAAGTTGGACGCGCCCTATTAGCGAAAACGAGCCGATTCCTTGCTTCTAACTGCGAATGCGCCGCACGCTGAACACCGTAAAGGAATTTGCGGTCCGAGTTGCTACGCTCTCCGAGATCTGCAGCGACCTTTCACCCTACACCTTGGGCCCCCTTGCCCATCCTCCTCACCCTCGCACCACCCATCCCGACGGTTTGCTTCAGCCCCGATCATCCATAGCCTCCAGTCACCCCAAGGCTAGTTTCTCCCTGAAACCCTTAAGCCCAACTATCCGCAGAAGTTGGAATCTGTAGGTACCTACGCCGCGACGAAGCTACAAACTCACCCCTTTTCGTAGCAAGCTGCGTCGCTCGATATAGCCACGGCCGAAGATTTCGCGATGTGTAAGTGTATTAATTCTGCTGATCTCGACGATCAAGAGGCTCCAATTACCATGATAAAAACAACGAAGAGAAAATAGATAAAATTATTTAACAATAAATTTTTCGATGTAATATTAGCATTGCGTATATTATAACGTATAATTAAGACATTTTGGAAACCTATAATATATTAAAATAATAGATTTTATATATTAAAATAGAAAACAATAATTTTTTTCTTTCATATGTATATATTATTACACAGCAGTAAATTTTTAATTTTAGAATTTATCTTACTTTTAATTTAATCTATTATACTTATATACAGTTTCAATATAATAAAATAATGGCTATTCTAGAATTTCTTTTAAAATATTTTTCAAATAAAAACTATTTCTTTATATATTCTAACTTATATAATAATTACTAATAAGCAATTCCAAGTAAGTCGTTTAAAAATATTCAAATTTTATAACGATCAAAGAAGTCGGAAACATAGCAAAAAAACTCGTTTTATTATATTATATCTTCTACAAGGATATAATATAATAAAAGATTTTTATTGAGATTCCGGTTTTCATTCTAGTTCTCTTTTCAAACCGGTCAGCCTACCAACAGATGGACCATCTAATCTGTATAAGCAACTACTTTCAGATTCGCCCGGAAATATAACGGAAATGACATTAAGTCGACGAAGTAGTTTCAAAGGTAGTTAAGAATAGTTAAATTCGCATGACATGTTTCGTGGCGTGATATCTATTCTGTGTGACATTGCTGTTAGCAAGATTCGTAAATCGAGATTAAATTGTTGAGAAGGGCGAGGAAGAATAAGGGTACGAGTAAAAGAACGATGTAATGATGAGTAAGTGAGTGAGAGAGAGAGGGGGGGAAGGAACTTTTATCCAACTAGCAAAGACAATAAGCACCCTCGGGATTTCCTCGAACGCGGGACGGCTAGATTATGGAATCCTTCATAGAACTAGCGTCGAGCAATTATGGATGCCGATTGCTGGCATCAATCTGACAATTTCGCGTAGACCGCCAATTTCCATGCGATCTAGCCGCTATGACTTGGAATTAATTATAAGCTTCAGTTACGAACAGGAGGCCCGCAAGGCGTGAAGCTGCCAAAAATCATTCAGAAGATATTGGAACTTAAAACAATTCGGATGCGTCTCGGAGGTATACGAGATCGATGCACTATGAGGAACAAACACTTCAATAAGATGGGTAGCTTAAGTTAAATTCATCATAACGCTATACTAACAAATATCTTATTAAGTATTATCAATAATCGGCAAACCGGAAAGATTCTTTTACTTTGATTATGGTAATTTTACACTTTAAAAAACTAAAAAAGACTAAAAAAAAAGGGTAATCTCTATTTAAATTTAATAAACAACTATATTTGGTACTAAATATGCTAAAACAATTCTAATTTAGTTAAATATAAGTGTATATCATACATATTAGATAACATATATAGGATACCTATTAACATATAAATAAATTAAAAATAATTAATATTATATAGAGCACATGTAAATTTGTTTTGTATCTACTATATATACAATGCCGTCGAAAAGTTTCCGGACATGAAATTAAAATTGCGTAATAAAATTTAGATCGTAACTCGGTAAAAAATCATCGCAGAAAAAAAAAATAAAAATGCATTTTAAAGCTTGAAACTTATACTATAGCATGCTATTGACCGTTTTTCAAAAAAAAATTTGTCTTTACAGTTTTGTATCTTAATAAATTATTATTACATTTAATATTACTTAATATTATATAACTTACTTAATATAATATAACTTAATATTACATTGTTGTATTTCTTAAAATTACATTTAACAGTGCGCAGTTTGATAAAAAGTTTTTTTTCCAAGTTCAATATTTCCAAAAGTTCAATATTTTTGAAAAACAGTATAAAGATTTATCTCCAAAATATATTTTTTTTAATTTTTTAATGATTTTTCTTGACTAAATTACGCAATATTGAAGCTAAAACTGCATACCAACCAACATTAAAATTCGGTGAAATAGCATCCCTGAAAAACGATATAGTACTTACTTATCCCATAGAAATGTCTCCTATAGAAATATTAAAATCTTATAGTATTTAGCGTATAATATAATTGTTTCTTACACGAACACGTATATTTAAATTATAACTCAAATCTCTTTATCATAATTTTTTCAATAAAATAAGGTATACAATAATAATGTCATGCTTGCAATATAAAATAAGAAATAATCCATTTTATTTCAAATACTTTTATTTGAAATACTTTTATTTAAAACACACTATTTACAATACAAGCATATTTTGTATTTTTTATTTTAGCGCATCACATAAAAATATTACATATTTTGTACTTAAAATCGAAAGATTGAAAGTTTTTTGTATCTTGTAATTTTAATAATAAGGTTGATTATCAATGTTAGTATTTAAAATACAAAATACAAAATACTTTCATAATCTTTTGTTATTAATACTAAAATATAAAATACAAAATATTTTTATATGCTCCCATGAAATACAAAATACAAAATATTTTCATGTACTCTGAACAAACACAAAATACAAAATATTATTGTCTTACCAATACTGTTTTTCAAATAAAAGTATTTCAAATACATGCCCATCTCTGTTATAGCCATACGGAAAAGATGGCCATAGGCCATAATTTCTCCAATAATTGATAAATAGTGCATTTTTATAGTCATTCTTAAAGATAATCAATATTTACAGTAGTTCATATGAGTACACTGTTCAAAATAACAATATTATAAATATTATCTAATATTTTTTCTTTCGATTATATGCAAAGTCTTGCACGTGTCTGCTAAAAACTGTTATAATGTCTAATAAATTATAGTTAAGTTGCCATAATCAACATTACATACACAATAAAGATACATAAATTGCAATGTGACCTATAATTAATACTTTCATTTTCACTATTTATTTATAAATACTATGGCTCTATCTTTCTTAATATCATGGCCATCTTTTCCCTAAAAATCAGATAAGATGGCCAATGCATACTTTGTAATATTTTAATAAAATTAAAGTTCTGTTAAGTATTTTCTCTTTAATTTCGATAGTATTTGTTACTTTAAGCTTCAGTGAAAGTAATATCCCAAATATTGTTGAAAAGTAACAAGAATAAATGTATGTTTTTTGCATTTTAAAAAACTATGGCCATCATACCCGAGTTTACCCTATATAAATGTAAGAAGGAAAAAGAGAAAAAGAATTAGCATTAAAAATGTCTCGCAAATCTTAGGATAAGTTTACATCAAAACATGTGAGCTTAAATAAATCATGGTGCTTTCTCGGACGGACTCACGATCTTTTAGTGAATAAGCAAACCAAACGAAAAGAGGATCTTGGTTAATCTTACTAATCTTCAATGATTGTTCTGTTTTCCAGCGGCGAGACTACACAGTGACCGATCAAAACCGCGGCCTAACGATATTGCAGATCCGCCAATCACCGACACCGAAGGGATGAAGACGATAATGCCCGAGGTGAACTAACCGTTGGTAAACCAGCTAAATTCTAAGTAAACTCTCTTTACATTACATCGCTGAACCGAATCGGAATTCATTTTGAATATAGATATAAACTTTTTCGGCTTTAGCTGCATTAAAATCATTTTTTGTGCAAAATAATTGCAGTCTTAATAACGTCTTCAGTTCCAGGAAAATAATTATAATCAATACTTACTATTTTTTTAACATTTTAAATTGTTACTAATAATTTTGTATATTTACCTGCTTCTTTTTGCGCAACATGGACATATTGTAAAAAACTTATTTACTTTTATTATTCCTGTTTCAGTTTACTGGTAAACATTTTTTCGTGATACCAAGATAGTTTAAATAACATATTAATAATAATATTTTTCTGAGGTAGTTTAGAAAATATCATTGATAATAATAAAAGTGCATTCAATGTTGTTATATTTGTAACGAATGGATTTTGATTACGATGAAATATCGTCCATAGCGTAACGAATGATGCATTTAAATATGCATCTCACATACTGTCCGTGATTGATCAAACGGTAATATAGCGTAATTGTACAAATTTGCGTGTAATAATAAATGATCCATTTTATCTATATAAATATTTAAATATTTAAATATATAAAAAGAATCGCAGATTTAGGTATAAAGATTAAATAAAATTTATGAAAATAGCATAATTATGTTAGCTCTGTTAAATATAAGGCTGATTGTCAGTAACGAGTCAGAGTTTATCGCATTGAATATCGTAATACGCGTAACACACTTGATATTTCCTAATATTACCCTTTGCACTTCACTAAAGTTGCATCCATCGATAAAAATTAAATAAAACTAAACAGTTATCTTCGAGTTATTGTACCAGATCATCTCATGATACGGATATTGGGAACTCTTAAGTAAGATTAATACTCATTTAATCGATATTATACCTCATCAATCTAATTCATTCTAATTCAACTTTTTTATATTAGAGCGATTTACTTTTAACTATAATTTATATATATATATATATATAACATTCTATTAAAATATTTTATAAAATGAAAAGACTGTAATAATAAAAAAGAATAAAATCATTAGTTTTTAAATTTACGAACATCTTATATTATAATTAAAGATTAAAGAAGATATTTTATAAAACACTTTCAACATATAAAATAAATAAAAGATAAAGAATATAAGAACCATTGAACTGATACAAAGTATGTCGCCAAGAACTATCAAAGAATGTCGCTAAGAACTTGAATTCCAATCTTTTACGAAGTAATTCTACTCGTTGTGTGTCTCGTACGTTCTACGCATATAAGAATTACAGTGCGAATGACGTAACGTAACATATATCTGATAACTGCACATATAAGGTGTTTCAGAAAAAACTGTATAGATAAATAAACTCCAAACAATTTGCAATTTCTCTTTCATAACATACAATTATTTAAAGTATATTTAAAATTGAATTTAATAAATATATAATTAATAACTAATATAATTCACAATTAATTTATATTATAATTTCTCCAAAAAATTTAATTAAACATTTTAATATTTTAACAATTTAATTAAATATTTTTTGAATAAACAATATAATTAAATATTTTAAATAAACATTTTTTGTATTTTTAATTAAATATTTTATTGTGAAAATATCACAATGAAATTGCAGTTAAATCGAATTTTAAACGGAAATTATTTTTCTGACAAAAAATTTAATAATTCATTCGAATAAACGAATTTTAGAATGATATGTACTTTTAAGACACCTTGTATAGGTCCGCAACTACTTGTGAACCGGTCGGGCCTGATGAGATCCATTTGATCTGCACCAGTCAGTCAATAAACAGGTTTATATCAGTAGACAAACTCACCGATTTGTATCTGTAAAGAAGTAGTGTTAACTGATCTAATTGAATTTCTACGTCTAATAAGTCTATTTCTAATTAAATCGGCTATAAAATTATAAATATTTAAAAATTTTTCAGATTTCTAAACAGAACCATGTCCACGGACATGCGAGGCATTATATTATCTGGAGTTGAATTGGCCAAGTAAGTGACGTTAAATTATTTCGTGCAAGTGTAAGCGTATTGCAAAAGAAAGTGATTATTTATTTGTTTACGATTTATCATTCAATAACAGTGTTGAAACAATTGGTCTGTTCGACTTGTTTACACTTTTTTACACTTTTTACACTTAAAATGAGATAGATATATATTTGGTATTGAAAAGAGAGAAAGCAAAGATGTTAAGTGTAAAAAGTGTAAGCAAATAGAACAGACCTAATGATACAGCAATTTAACAAGATATGTCGTGAACAAAACTAACATTGATAACAATAAAATATTAAAGATTTACAAAGTTTACTAATCAGAATATAACAACATATAAAAATAATATATTGAATAATATGTATAAAGTATTTTAAAACGAATAGCAATGTATACGTATACAATATATCTGTATCTTTATAAGGTTATGGCATTTTAAATATACGAACACATATTTCTACATAATGAAATACAAAACAAAAATAGTAGAGCAATAAACCCAATACAAATATTAAAATTTTACACACACAATTCTTTGTTATCTCTACTTAAAATATACATGTTTAAAATATATACAAGTATCTACAAATTGCCCGCGAAATTCAAATGTCTTTAGACTAAGATCTTATATGCAATATTTCTTCCTTGCAATAAATAATTGCAGACAATCAAATCGTAAGATAAAGCTAATTTAAAATAAATTCTCCGCACCAGATAAATAATTTAAAAATTCATGAAAACCTTTATATTGTTAAGCTTTATGAAAATATGTAATCTAAATTTTTTTAAGAATATCTTTCTAATATTTTATAAAAATAGACAATATACACGAATTTATTTTGGTATATCTAACAAACACATGTAATGAAACTTTATAGAGAAATTCGAGAAGGCCTAATCAAAGATGTGAGCGTCTTAAAAGAGCAATTACCTGATTTTGCACCGGGCCTGGCTATCGTCCAGGTAGGCGCGAGAGAAGATTCGAACGTCTACATAAAGATGAAAATCAATGCGGCCCGCGAAATAGGTATCAATGTTCGTCGTTGTCAGCTTCCTAACACCACAACGGAAATAGAACTCATCAACAAAGTTACAAAACTGAATAATGATCCAAATATTCACGGAATTATTGTGCAAATGCCACTTGACAGCGTCAATAAAATCAATTCTCATCTAATCACCGATTTAGTATCCCCAAATAAAGATGTTGATGGGTAAATATATAACTATTATTTAAAATAGTATTTATCTTTTTATCTTTAGAAAGCCTCTGAAATATATGCTCTTTTCCATTTGGAAAAGTGTATATTTCATCTGTCTTATTTTAATAGTGAAAATGAAAAAAGATTACACTCAAAAATTCGCATACAAATGTATAACTATTTGAGGGACATCTTGTAGTTTACAAAAGTGTGACATTATAAATTTATAATTGAGGGGATGGACGGAATAAAGGCACAATTCTACTTAGGCCCTTTTTCGGGCAATTAGCTTTTTTATGTAATATTGATCGTAATAGAGAAGATTTATAACACGTAACTTCTTAAAGACATTACATAAATTCATTTAATATTGTATCCATTTACTATTCATTTAATATTGTATAATAAAAAAAATAGCAAGTTATTTTTATTTTTATTAATATCAAGATTTTGTAATTAGGCCTTTATTCCGCCCATCCCCTTAATTATTATAATATATGAAAGTTAATATTTTATCTCTGATTTAATTACTACTCTGAGTTTCTTTATATATAAAACTTATGATTTTTAATCAAATTAATCCCGTATTTCGCAAAAATAATTAATTTTAATTAATATTGAAAAAATAGTATTGAAAAAATCTCAACTTTAATATAAGATGACTTTTTTTTTAATTATAGATAATTATTAATTTACTGGCAATACATCACTAACAATATCTTGTTCATATCCAAGCAGAATAACAAGTCATTATGATATCAAAACCATGTTAAAAGTCATTTTTCAATCATTTCCGATTCATTTTAATGTCATTTTGATGTTATCGCGACTTGTTCTGCTTGAGTATATATACAATACATTCGTTATTACGAAAGCGCGATATCGAAGGAGTTTTGTAACACATCTGATAAATAAGAGAGAAAACAGAAATATATGCCCTTTGACTTACCATTTTGATAGTAATGCATAGAAGCTAATTTAAACAAATAAGTTCTGTTTTAAAGATTTATAATTAAAGTGAGAGAGAGAAACAATATTATATATACTGTAATAATATAATGTTCACAAAAATCTTTTTCCTATCAATGATATTCTCTTCACGAACCGTAGTGTGTATATATATATATAATTTTATTCATATCCAGATACATAATTGTTCAATATTGCAGATTAAATACTATTAATGAAGGCCGAGTTGCGATCGGTGACATGTCTGGATTTTTGCCATGCACTCCAAACGGCTGTATCGAGTTAATCAAAAGGTTTGCTATCCATCTCAGCAAATTAATTTAATATTATGCAATGTAAGAAATTTTTTCATCATGCAAGTACGTGATAAACTGAGAAAACAACTTTTAGGAGCGGCGTACCTATTGCCGGTGCTAAAGCCATTGTTTTAGGAAGGAGTAAAATTGTTGGTACTCCTGTTGCTGAACTATTAAAATGGCATAATGCCACTGTAACGGTCTGCCACTCGAAAACGAAGAATCTCTCTGATGTCGTAAGCAATCATTTAAATTTATGATTTTTTTTCTTAGTACTTGTAAAACAAAATAAAATAAATAACTGTATTACTACAAAGGATTGCATTATTTTTTAAAATTTGTTTTAGGTGCGTGAAGCTGATATTTTAGTAGTAGGTATAGGACAACCCGAATTAGTTAAGGGTGATTGGATTAAGCCGGGTGCCGTTGTCATCGATTGTGGCATCAATCCCATTCCAGGTACTAAGCTTTGTTATTTATGCGACACACACACATATTTGAAAGATAAATTAATTGAATTCAAATTCATCAATGAATCTATTATTAAAATTTGTCTTGGAAAATTCTGTGTGAATGTCTTAAATAAGTTTTCAGGGCCCCTATTCTGTAACTGTTTTACACGCCTAGCGACATTTGTCGGTAGGCGTGTAAAGACAGTTACAGAATAGGGATGCGCAACGACACCGACAACTGTCGGTAGGCATGTAAAGACAGTTACAGAATAGGGCCCCAGAACACCGATGTATCAATCGTTTTTCATAAAAAAAGATCGTAACACACGTTTATAGTTTATTATTTTCAAACTAAAAAATATAAACATATCACGATAATGATACAAAAAGACAAAATATTTATAATTGTTTGAATAAATTCTTTATAATTAATATTGTTACATATACCGAGTGTTTCAGACCACCCGTCTTACCCTTTTATCTTCGCAATATAAGGTTCCAATCGAAAGTGTTCAGACAAAAGTTGTAGGGCTTCTAAAGACCTATTTACTGGCGCTATGAGTTTGATCTTGGGTGGCATCGCCAAGGTCAGGTCAAGATCACATTGATTTTTTTAAATGGAATCTCTTATTTTTCATAACATTTTCTTGTAGCTTACCTTGAGAGCTTTTCAAAACACTATAATAAAATATTTTTTTATTAAGTATTTTTCGAGTTATAAAGTTCGAAAGTTACAGTACAGCCGGTATTAGCATTACGCAAGTTATCCGACCGACAGCTAAGACCTCTTGAATGTTGTTCAGGATCATGTCCTGGATAACATTTTTCAAGATTAAGTCCATTGGTGATTGTACCTCTTATTTTTATTTTTACGTAAAAATGAATTTTTAATGCAAAAATGAAAATAAGAAGTACAGCTTACAATGCCTTGATCTTGACAAATGTTATCCAGGACATGATCCTGAACAACATTCAAGAGGTTTTAGCCGTCGGTCAGACAACTTGCGTAATGCTAATGCCGACTGTACTGTCTAACTTTCAAGCCTTATAACTCGAAAAATACTTAATGAAAAAATATTTTATTATAGTATTTTGAAAATCTCTCGAGGTAAGCTACAAAAAAATGTAATGAAAGATAAAGGGTTCCATTTTAAAAAATCGATGATCTTGACCTGACCTTGGGTGGCGATGCCACCCAAGATCAAACTCATAGCGCCAGTAAATAGGTCTTTAGAAACCCTACAACTTTCGTCTGAACACTTTTTCGATTGGACCTTATACTGCGAAGATAAAAGGGTGAGACGGGTGGTCTGAAACACCCGGTATATATTATATAATTTATTATGTAATTTAAATATTATAAGTTAATAAATATTTTCACCTTTTTAAAGAGTAAGACTTGCAAGTACGAGCTGTAAACATGTTTGTGTTTGTATTATTCATTGACGTTATTACTTTTTCTCTTCTTGTCTTCTCCCTTATTACGACAGAAAACATTACCACATCCATACATCTCTGATGATAAAAAAAAAAGTATAGAAACAGTCTATTATCTAGTTTAAGTTCAGTCACATCCGAGTACGTGCGTCATGCACAACGCGTTAGTCTGTGATAACATAAGCGCGTAAAGCATTTATCTCTCAAAATAAGGCAATATATGAATTAATTTATTATCAAATAGGTATATTATATTACAACTAATTATAATTTTATTTTAAAATAAACTCTCTTTCTCTTTTTTATATTTGAAATAATTTAACAAAAAATATAGAGACATAACAAACATAATCAAAACATAATTGAACGATTTTCAAATCCAATAAATATCACTAAACCGTTAATGGCGTTTCAGATCCTACAAAGAAAAGCGGGCAACGTTTGGTAGGCGACGTAGCATATCAGGAAGCTATTAAAGTAGCTTCGTACATTACACCAGTACCAGGCGGTGTTGGACCAATGACAGTCGCTATGTTAATGAAAAATACCGTGATATCTGCGCAAAGATCGGCGGAAAAGCTCCTCAACAGTCAATGGAAATTGCGGATTCTTAAACTGAATCCTGTGAAACCCGTACCAAGCGACATTGATATCTCCAGGAGTCAAGAGCCAAAATCGATCGTTGCACTAGCTGAAGAAATTGGATTACTATCGAACGAGTTTAGCCCTTACGGCAGCAAAAAAGCTAAAATCAGTCTCAGTGTATTGGATCGACTAAGAAATCAAAAAAATGGAAAATATGTTGTGGTAACGGGCATCACGCCAACGCCATTTGGTGAAGGAAAAAGCACGACTTCCGTCGGATTGGTGCAAGCACTGACGGCGCACAGAGGCCAAAATTCTTTCGTTACTCTTAGACAACCTAGTCAAGGACCTACATTCGGTGTTAAAGGAGGAGCTGCTGGAGGAGGATATTCACAGGTATGTGACAGAGAAATTTCTTCAAATAACGGTAACTATCAATATTTATAAAGACATATGTATATTTATAAAATCATACTGTTTATTGACTCAATTGACATCGACTTTGTTGTAGGTAATACCTATGGAGGAATTCAATCTTCACCTAACCGGGGATATTCATGCTGTTTCTGCCGCAAATAATCTTATGGCAGCGCAAATTGATGCACGATACTTCCACGAGTCCACTCAGAGTGATAAAGTCCTATATGATCGGTTGGTACCAACTATTAAGGGTGTCAGGAAGTTCTCAAAAATCCAGCTGAGACGATTGGAAAAACTTGGCATCACAAAAACTGATCCAAATTCATTAACGGAAGAAGAAAAACGTCGATTTGCAAGACTTGACATCGATCCAGATAACATCATATGGACGCGAGGTGTGATTTAAGAACTCTTATAGGAATATAATTCCGCGAAAAAGATATTGTATTTGCAATTACATCTTTTCTGTTATGCAGTGGTGGATATTAACGATCGATTTTTACGGAAGATTACCATTGGTCAGAGCCCAACCGAGAAAGGCAAGACAAGAGAAACCTCATTCTGTATTTCTGTTGGATCTGAAATAATGGCAATCCTTGCATTATCAACCAGTGCCGAAGATATGAAGGAGCGGCTTGGTAATATCGTAATTGGATTTAACAAAAGCGGCGAGTCTTTAACTGCTGAAGATTTTGTTAGTATAATTATTTAAAATTATATACAAAACATTATCTTAATTATTCATTCGATATTATTATCTATTTATATGAAATAGTGATTATTTTTGTTATCTCTCTCGTTAAATTATATGTATTTTAATAATTTAAATGATTTAAAGTATAATTATATTCTACTACGATTAGACATAAATAAACCGTTTACAATAATCTTTACATCTTCATAATTTTGTATAACGAAAACAATTTGCGGCTTGTTTAAATATCTACTTAATCCTCAGGGTATGACAGGAGCAATGGCGATTCTGCTAAAAGATGCTATAGAACCGACACTTATGCAATCATTGGAAGGTACACCAGTAATAGTACACGCTGGACCATTCGCCAATATAGCCCACGGTTGTTCATCCATTATTGGCGACGCTATTGCTCTAAAATTAGTCGGACCGAAAGGCATTGTAGTAACAGAAGCCGGATTTGGATCAGATATTGGCATGGAAAAGTTCTTTGACATCAAATGTCGTACTACCGGATACGTACCGAATGCTATCGTACTTGTGGCGACTATTAGAGCATTAAAGATGCACGGTGGTGGGCCACCGGTAACGACCGGAGCACCGTTAAAAAAAGAGTATATCGAAGAAAATGTTGAACTTGTTAGAAAAGGCTTACCAAATCTGCAAAAACACATCAGCAATGGTTTGAAATATGGCGTGCCCGTAGTTGTTGCCATCAACTCTCACAGGTGATTTTTTTTTACAAATAAGTAATGATATAATAGTTTTTTATTACAAAAGTTAAATAATCCGCAGTCGTCAGAATGCTAATCTTGAATATATATTACTTGTTTCGTTGAAGTTTTTGTTGTAATTCTTATTTTACTAACAGTTATCAAACTATTACACGAACTAAAAGCCTCAAAGAGAGAATGTTTTACAATCGTTTTAAGAATTTTATTTTATGATGTTGTGACATCATCATCCTTATGAAAATTTTGTAAACAAAGCTAATACAAATTATAACATTTGAATTAATACAATCGGTCACAGATGAGTATATCTACATTAATCTTTCAGTACCGATACTCAAGCGGAGTTAGAGCTCGTTAGGCAAGCAGCCTTGGAAAGCGGTGCAACTGATGCAGTAATATGCACTCATTGGGCCGAAGGTGGGGCTGGTGCTACAGCTCTTGCGGATGCAGTAATAGCAGCTACCGAAAAAAATAGTAATTTTAAACTGTTATACGATCTCGAGGATAGCATCGAGGAAAAAATTAATAAGATCGCCAAAGAGATTTATGGTGCTGGCCAAGTCGTTCTCGCAGAAAAGGTAAACAAATATTTTTATCCCATATATATAAATTATTGCTACAAAACATTACCAATATTATTAAAATTAACTAAAATTATATGTTCGAATATAAAATAATTTCATTAATATCATTTTTATGTGTTTGTATCGATAATCGTACGATTTTTTTTTTAATAATATATCTGTTATAAGAACTCTAATATGCTATGTTAAGTAAAATTGACATTTTATATATACTGTTATAATATAATATTATTACAATATATAAATTTTTACCACTCGTTATAGGTGCAGAAAAAAATCGAACAGTATAACAAGTTAGGATATAACAAATTCCCGATATGTATGGCAAAAACATCGAATTCGTTAACTGGAGATCCAGCTATCAAAGGTGCGCCAACCGGTTTCACCCTCGATATTACAGATATATTTGTTTCAACCGGCGCCAAATTTATTGTTCCTATGGTGGGAGAGGTGAATAATTTTTTTAACTATGCAATTAATAATCTACTAGGTAATTTTCACTATTATTTCATTATATATTTCAGATTATGATGATGCCAGGACTTTCGACTAGACCAAGTATTTACGATATGGATTGGAATACCGAAATAGATGAAATAGAAGGCCTGTTTTAAATTTAATATCTATTTATAACTAAATTAAATGTTTATTTTTCAACAAACATTTTCATAATGTGATGCTAATAATTCCTCAGAAAGTTTATAGTATATCAATACATAATCGTTAATCAACTTTTTTGTACAAAAAGCTTACATTCTTTATTATTTATGTACAGTATAGTAATACATCCTGTTAAAATAAATATATTGTATACACATTACAAGTATACCATTTCAACAAATTTGTAACATTGATAAAAAAAAGTGCGAATTATTACAAGTTTTAATACACTGTACATATTTATTTCATTTTCATAATAGCACGCAATTTCGCAGATCGCGATCTTGGATTTGTTTCAATTTCTTCAGCAGCAGGTGTCAAAACATGCTTATGCATCATTTTCCATGGTATTTTTGTCAATCTTTCAAATTCGTCCTTATCAAATGTCTTACCATAATGCGCATATTTTAACGCAACGGTATTAGCTACATTATCTGTTATATTTCCAGAAATATGTCTTTTAACTATAGTATCTTCGAGCGAATGAAATGAAATCGTTATTAAACAACCAGATAGTTTCAAGTATACTTGTGCGAGAAGTATACCGTAATTGATTTCATTTAATTCGTTATTGATAAAAATTCTAAGTGCTTGAAACGTTTTCGTAGCACTGTGTGAAAATCTGCCAAGACTATCTCTTCTAATTTCACCATCTAAAGTGAATTCAATTAGTTGAGCCAATTCTTTTGTTGTCTCTAATTTTCTAAACATATATCTAGCGTCAATAATAGCACGTGCAATTTTTTTAGCACGTTTCTCTTGTCCATAAACTTTTATGATACGAATCAAATCCTCCTCTGTTGCTCTTTCCAATACTTCCGCGGCAGTAATTTGTTTTGGACATCGAAGCCCGTCCATTCTCATATCTAATGGTCCATCTTTTGATAAAGAGAAACCTCTACTTGCAGTATCAAATTGCATTGATGAGCAACCAAAATCGAACAAAATACCATCTATACTATTTTCTTTAATGTTATATGGTTCAAGTAGCTGCGGTAACTCGGAAAATTTACCTAACAAAGGAATTACTTGTCCTGGATATCTCTGTGATAATTGCTTTGCACATTCGTATCCTAAAGGATCTCTATCTAATGCAAATATTTTTATATCGGGCGAATGTTCTAATAATTTGGTAGCATGTCCGCCAGCACCGAATGTCATATCTATATATGTTTTACCTGGCGATGGAGCCATATACGTCAATACTTCTTGCGCCAGAACAGGCACATGAAGATCTTTGTTAGAGCAGACATCGTATTTAAGACTATATTGCCTCATATTAATTAAACATGGTAAATTATTTATTACTAATATGTTTGTTCTATCAATAAAATGTTTATTCTTACCAAACTTATTTGCAAAGTATGCAAATTTAAGCCTTATCATTTCTTGTAATATTGTAGTGTCAAACGAAGCTTGTTAAATATTCCGTTACTCTCTTCTGTCAAATACTTTCGTACTTCTGGAGTCAACGCCAAATTACAGTGCTCCTTGCTCAATCCACTTGCAGTGCTTAACAAAGAGCGTTTATAAAGTTGTCCATAATGATTCGATGAAATCCTTTTTAAGCTTGAATAATATCGATTACACTGTTCAGGATTCGGTTGGTTAGTAGCTTCACCCTTTGAAAACGCAATTCTCAATTGGTCACGAATGTGCTGTCCCAAGTCGCTAAAAATCATCGAACAATTGATCACGAATGTGCTGTCCCAAGTCGCTAAAAATCATCGAATCAAATAGACAGAAAACAGAGAAAAATATTAACAAGTCGCGAAAGTTAATAGTATAGTAAATTAAACGTTTTCTTTATAAATAATCGCTAAAAGCTACACATAATAAGTTACTATAACCTATAATGATATATATATCAGAAGCAAATATTAATGTTAGTAACTAGTGATAATGACCATTGTGTTCAAAATAATTACATGTACATTTTGCCTGGCGTAATTACCTGTCAATTTTGCTTTTATCTAACGGCCACGAGTCCAAAAGTTTCATAAAATTTTTATAACTTCCAGCCATGACGAAAGAAAGACGTCCATGAGCTAAGACCTAAGACACAACGTTATCGCATGATGGTAACGAAAATTTCACTGCGATTTACCGATCATTTTACATTTTAGAATGACAAATTTACTTACAGCGAGTAAGTTGAATCCCTTCTATAATGGCTGCGTTCAGCAGACTCAACAGTTTTGCAACCGTTTTATGATTCTTCGCTCAGATTGGACTATTCCTTTAAAACTAAAAGTATAAACCAATCAGCGCGACGAATCATAAAACGATAGTAAAACTGCTGAGTCTACTGAACGCAACCAATATGAGGGGTACTTAAGCCTGCATCCTATAGAACGGAAATTTACAACGGAACGGAACAGCGAGACCAATCACAATCGCAGAAAAGAAAGCACTCTGCTTATTACTCTAATGACTATAGAGTTGTGATTGGTCCGAGCTGTTCCGTTCCGCTGTAAATTTCCACTCCACGGAACGCCAGCCTAAACTTGGGGTGCGGTCGAGTTGTCACTACGCAAAGACATAGAGAATGGACTGCGCGATCCCTATCTAAGTAATGTATCAAATGTGGTCGACAATAATGAGAGAGAGGCCCGTGGGAGACGTCAGACGGCCAATCCCCCTCTCATTCTCTCTCCCATTACACCATTGAATGGAAAGAGATAGAAATGGCCGTCTGCCATGGTCCCTCTCTCTCATCCCTATCGATCATTTTGACACACGGATTGCGCAGTTCATTCTCTATGTCTTTGCCGTTACGAAACATTTTTAGTACTAAATGCACCTATTGGGTGAATTCAGAACGACAACCATTCATTGAGCGTTCAGTGAGCGATTGTTGTGAATGCATCCATTTATGGATCCAAGTAAGAACCAATCGCTCGATGAATAGACTGTATTCCCAAACCCATCAAAAAGAAAGTACTGCAACCTTTTATGGTTTGTTTCATTCCAATTACTTAATCAGTGTATAAAGGGCTCCGCACAATAAAAGGAACAGGGAATGAGAATTTCAATCTATCAGAGATCACGTATTGTGGAATACGCCAGTGTGTATATATACATAATATTATCTTTATCTGCAATTCGTGGCTGTAGCATCATAATGTAAATTTATTTATCAACAATGTCGAAAATAGTTTTTTCTTCACATCTATAATTTGTGGTGTACCACGTCCACTTTCGACGATACGATTTTATCAGCGAGACGGGTGGGTCTCGAAAATGGACGTGGTACGTAATTCCCACAGCTCGAAAATGGATGTTGGTGTTGCTAATGTACGGGGAGTTAGAAGCATTACAGGAAAAAGGCCGGGATGGCCGCTCTCAAGTTTCTCTCTGGTAACAGTAACCCTTAAGGGGATGCTGGATGAACCCAATTATCGACATTACAGTTTGATCAAAATCTCCGAATTGACTAAATGGAATAAAAAATCCTTTTACAGGATTAAAGTAAACTCAAAATCCTGATGTGGTGCAGTGGATGTTATACTGAAATCGAAAAAAAGTAAAAAATTTTTTTAACTTTTTTTTTTTTTAGTATAAAATCCACTGCACCACGTCAGGATTTTGCATTTATGGTACGTTTCCACTGAGCGCGTCACGAGTCGCGTCGTCCATCGCGTTACGACGCGGCGCGAAAGAGAGAAAGAGTGAAGTTTATATATGTACACAACCCCTCTCTTTCTCTCTTTCGCGTCGTGTTGTGACTTCCGACATCTTGCGTCATAGTGTATGTCTTTGAAATAATTCATTGTTTTTAATTTAACCACGTATTGACTCTTATTTGTGTATAAAATTATAATATACAATAATTAGATATAATTACCTATATTACAATTGTTACTTCCAAGCTCCGGTAATACGTGTGGATAGGTTTGGAAAAAGAAAGGAATAAGAAGGAAGAAGCATGAAAGGACGTTAGAGCAGACGCTTTGTCTCGCATGCATCCGCGGGAAGGGGAAGGAGCGAATCGAACGCATCTTTTACATATAACGCTCTGGAACATGAGTCAACGTCTTGAAGGAATGCTATGACACCTGTTTCCAACGAGCAGTGCAAACGTCAGTCCGAATTTTAAGTCAAGGAACTTAGAGCTTTAGATTTACAAATTTGTAAATTTAGAGCTCTAAAGGAACTTAATCCTTATAACTCGGGACCGAACCATATGCGATCTTTGACGCGGGATGGGAGTCGATAGGAGATCTTACGATTCTAGAATGAATGTAGATAGAGGGATGTCATTTTAGACATATTCTACTTTATTGTTAACACTAAATCTTAAGTACATTATAGAGGTATGACTAAGCTAAACATTATTATTTAAATTTATAACTAAAATTTACCTAAGGTCTATCTTTATAAAATTGAAGGAAAAATAAAACGCTAAACAGAAACTTCGGTCTTGTAATAGGCAGTTTATAAAGTTGATGAAAGGAAACATTACAAATTAAAATTCGTACTGCGGAGAATATTAAGATATGTAATAACAGAATATTAAACTACTTATAACTATTCATCGCGTTTATAATAACTGTAGCAATTACTATTATATATACATATGTGTGTGTGTGTATTTTTATAAATTTGAGAAATCATGGCAAGCATGAACTGTGAATTTGATGTGTTCGTATATGTGTGTGAGTGTGTGTGTGTGTGTGTGTACGGAGAGGCGATACAAGAATTAATTCATTTTGTGAATTACAACAGAGGAAGAGGGGAAGATTATAAAAGAAATTTAAGGGACGGGTGATTGGGGAAGGAGAACTGTAGATGAAGTAGCTGGCCAGTGATGGCATTTCGAATCTCTTCAGGATCAAAATAGTCGGGACCGATTATATAGAATATAGGCATTTGGTGGGAGAGGTTGTGTTGGACGTGGGAATCTGTTTATTATGGACTCAAAGGAATCATCAGGATGAATAAAAAAAAGATTACGTGGAAGAGAAGCGGGAAACTCTTCTAAAAATTCTACACTTGAAGTTGAATCAGTTGGTGATAGTGGTCAAGGGGACGGAAGGACGGACCGAATGGAAGAATCAGGAGTTGGAGGTGGGGTGTTGGGGAAGATTCGCTCCGTCAGAGTGTCTGAAAACGCGGGTGACGGAGTTTGAGGGGGAGGTGAAGGAGTTCGAGGAGGAGGTGACGGAGTTCGAGAGGGAGGTGAAGGAGTTCGAGGGGGAGGTATCGCCTCTAATATGTCTTGAATGACAGGTAGAGCCGGCGAAGCCGGACTCCGGAGGTGGCGAAGGTGGAGGCAATACGACCTCGGCTGGATGACGCCGATCCCGAGAAGTCTCAAGGTACGCGTGGTCCAGGAGACTTCGCGCTTCACGGTGGGCCCGGCTTCTTAATCAACCCTTGTGGAGCGATTTAACCGTGGCACTATGACGTTATTTACATTGGTTTTGCGGTGAATAATCAAATATATAATTTAAGGGGGGACTTATTCGGCAGGTTCTGAATTTCGACGATGGTTGCCGGAGGTCCGATCTCTGTGACTGTAGTATTTTCGTGCAGGTTTGGACCCAAGGGGACGGTTGACCCAGCGATTAGAAGAAAGTGGTCTCAGCTGGATGTCTGGAGGCTTTGGAAGAGTCACTCGACACTATTCGCGAATAAGATCGTTTGAATGGACTTATCGCGGCGATCTGGTTGCGGACCGGCAGAGTTTCGGCTGGCTAGATAGGTTTCGACTCACTCTCTGTTCGCGAAGGGTCTCCTTTTTATATTCGCCAGTTAGTAGCGCCGCGTGCAGGCCTAACGTATGTTAAGCTGGCCGCACACAATGCATGATTTCCTCCATAATGGGCCTACATGCTGCTGTGCCTGCTCTGATGCATGCTAAACATCTTGGTGCATTGAGCAAAATATACTACCATCCTTGATTTCTGTGTTTGATATGGTGCATTATTTCATGCTCGTTTTCTTGCACACGCCAATCAAAACGTTAAGAATCACTCACGTGATTGATTGATGTCATGCATATGTGAAATGTATAGGTTAAAACCATCACAGTTGCCACCTTCGTGTGATGACGTTTATGCAGCGAACCGAGCGAAGTAACATGCATTGGTCAGCATGCAAGAGAGTAAGCATGAAAATCATGCATCGTGTGCGGCCAGCTTTACTGGTCTAATTTAGGATTAGGATTAAGGGTATCGGTTGTGAAATGGGATACTGGGATACGTGTCTGAAACAACTTTCGTCATCGACCATTTGCCGGATGTTCAATAGTTTAGAGCCACGTGTTGTCATTTATTACAGACAACCGCTGTTTCAGTTGTAATCCTTAATCTATTTACTTCTTCTGTTCCTCGGGACAAAGTTCTTCTATTCGACACTTGGTTCAAATATTTAATCCAACAATTTTGTCCCGAGTGGATTATTAGTCTAAAAAGGCGAACGTTATTCGGCTCGTAGCTATTGTAACTTCTTATGGTAGATACAAATGGTCTACCGGTATTACTTGTTAATAACTCTTATGGTGATGGCGAAAATTCTAAGCAAAGAAAAGAACTGTGGAGTCTGGACGTAACACAATTTTATATAATTTGCCCGGGAATTGATTAGATGGTTACAAATAAAACTAAAAAGTTGAAAAACGATATATTAGCATTTTATTTTTTACATACAAAATACATGTTGTGTTAAAAAGCGTATATATGATGGATTATATGTACTTTATCTTCATATCTGTGTATTTTATATTCAATTACTATTATTAACCCTTTCGCCTACAACATCATGAGACTCGTGGTAAGGAAATCAGACCAAACATGAGTATTACGGGTGATAGCCGTGGTACGTCGTTCGTACAAAGCTTAATTTTTTTTTAATTTGTAAGAGAAAAGTAAGGCAAAGGGTTAATGAAATAATATAGGCACATATTATGAGCATATTTATACACTAAAACGTCAATAAAATAATTAAACTGCCAGAGTGCGCTGAGATTAACGTTCATCAGAATTCTAGTATTGTTGCGCATGTCTATGATAAGTAGTTGTAGTCTTTTAAAAACTGTAAATATTAAATAAATCTTTATAATATAATATGCTATAATTCTTATAATATAATATAGTCTACCAAACAATATAGTTGTAAAATCTCGAATCTTGTTAACAACCAGAAATATATGGTTTAACAAAAGTGCATTTATTTGTACGTTGATATCAAAACATAATCAAACCAATTTATTCATGCATTAGAGAGAAGGTTTATTGTGGATTGTATACCGATATTATAGTCATCAGAATGGACAAAGCTGTTGTGTAGAACTGAAAAAAATATGCTTTCATACAATTTAATAAGAATATTTATTAAAAATATTAAATTGAGAACAATTAATATAAAAGAATTTTGAATATGTAAATTAACAAGAAAAAATATAAATATGTAGTTAAGGATACATTCTGGTGTAACCACATTAAAAGTAAAGCCTTTTTTTGTAATTTTAGAAAGCTATAAGACTTACGATTCTATTTTTTCACATATTTATTAATACACATGTCAATGTATGAAAAAAATATTTACAGCAATATTTTTATTCCAAAATTCCAAGAAATAAGTTGAGAGGCGCAGTGTTGAAAAAATAAGATGACCAAACGGTTGACATGATATCTCGAGAACCAATAGCTTAAAATCAAAAAACAAAATTTTTTTTAAAGTTTATTTGCGTGGTTGTCGTGTAAACTAGAACAAATCAGTTTCACTGAAAATTAAATTTTTTATTGACCCTTTTTAGCGGAAAAAGCGTTGTTTTACATCACTTTCTAAAAACACGTGTCAACTCGTGAATATTTTCAATATTTTTCTAGTTTACGTGATAACCATGCAAATAAACTTTAAGAAAAAATTTTGTCTTTTAATTTTTTTTTAAGCTATTGGTTCTCGAGATATCATGTCAACACCGTTTGGTCATCTGATTTTTTCAACACTACGCCTCTCAACTAATTTCTTGAAATTTTAGAATGAAAATATTGCTGCAAAAATATTTTTCATATATTGACATGTGTATTAATAAATATGCGAAAAATTAGAATCGTACGTCTTACAATTTTCTTTTAAAAAAATTCCAAAAAGGCCTTATTTTTAGTGTGGTTACACCAGAATGTAACCTAAATTGAGAAATGATTTCAATATTATGTTGCCATTCAGATATTTATGTAATTTACAAAATTTAATGTAGAACTATCTATTCTATTTATATGTATATATTTTATTACATATATGCTTATACTTTTAATTTATATTGGACGTACCTGGAGAACTAAATTATATCCAAAATGAAAATGTGTCACTCCAAATTTTACCTCCCTTAGTTTTATTTGCAATATAAATTGTAAAATCTAATTGGTATAAATAATTGAATAAACGTTAGTTATACACTATCTTTCGTGAAAGTTCAGACAACATAAATATTATCAAATGGCCATATAAAAAATTAAAGCATTATTATAAAACATGACTTAAGTTACATTGTTAAATTTCAACAATCCCTTATGTTAAATAACAATTTATTATTTTTATTTCAATATGTGTCAAAATCAATCAATATTTTAGTTTCAAAGTATAAACAGCGTTTCGTTCATATTAAAAAATAAATTTGATGAAAATTTAATATATTTTCTTGACTTACATTATACAATTCCATCACTTTAGTTAACGATATATTGAGAAAAGTCAATGGCGATCTAGAAATGATTAAAAATAACTCAAACATAATTGATCAGCATTACAAATTTAACAATGTATTCTTTTATATATTTTAGGCTACTTGTACATATATATATAAATTAATTACAAAAGTTTTATAAATTATTCTCAATTTTATACATTAAAATACATAGTGTTTATTTTGTAGAACATTGATAATATAATCGATAAATTTCAAATGTTCTTTTACAGCATATAAAATAACAAATAATTTATAAAACTTTTTCTAGCCTATATATCCCTAACTATAATGTAATTAGTATGTAGTGTGCACAAGTATCCTAAAATAAAAGTATAATACAATTGCTGTTTTATAATGTCTCAATTTTTTGCATAATCATTGGATAAAATTTATGCAAGTATCCAAATTTCCATGGGCGTTAGTAAAATTACGCATAGAATAGTTGAAACTTTATATAATATTTTATTGTAATATTATTTACCTGTTTACCTAAGTTCTCATCAAGATTATAAATGGATAATTTATGAAGAATTGCTACTGTTTCATTTATCTGAAATTGTTTTTATACAATATAAGTTTTACTACACGTTTGTAGTAAAATTGAAAATTGTACACCCAATAAATAAGGTTGCACTATTTAGAAGAAAATTTCGATATGTGTAAATTTATTGTTGCAAAATTGTTGCTTGTGCTTATTATTTTAGTTATAAATAACACAGGCCCACAAAAAAAATGTCCTGTATACTGGGGTGAATTCTGGATATAATCTATCGCATGCTCATTTTTTGCGCACGCTGGTTGTGTTTGTTTAAATTTTAGAAACGTTAAATAAAGTTTTTTAATTGCAATACTGATATACTTTGCGTTTTACTATCGATTTCTCGGGGTATCTCATATTAGGAGCACAATTTTTTGACTTTGCGATTTGCTCACTTTTTACGTTTCTACAATATAATTTTCAAAAAAAATGAAATTTGAATTAAATTTTATGTAACGTTATCTTAAAGCTTATTAAATTTCCTTCAAAATGACCTATTATTTTTTTTTAATTCTGCTTATAGATTTCTAGCATTTACCCAAAATAAACTCGGTATCTCATAATAAGGTCCTTTCCTCTATGTATTTTGAGTCACTGAAAACGAATCTGACATAAAAATAGGATCATTCAGGGCAAATTTTTAATCTAGAGCAAAAAATGGGTCAAAAATGAGAAAAATAGATCATTTTTTCGCTGTAGATTGAAAATTTACCCTGGATGGTCCTATTTTGATGTGAGATTCATATTCAACGACTCAAAATACATAATAGCTGAGTCTCCACACGAGCACAGAGTACTTTTTTTTGTGGGCCTGTATAATTAATAGTATTTTAATTTTACAATACTATACCTTACAGTAAACAGTTTGACATATGTTGTTCACTGTGAGAAATAAGACGCTATATACAATGAAATTCAAAGTTATATGATATCTGTAAATTATGTCGAATGTCAATAATATTAATTGTACATTTTTAAACATCCAACTTATATGGGTAAAATACATAATAGTTTCTAAAAAGACCCATAACATTTGTAATAACATTTGTATGATGAATACTTTATTTAGTTTGCGTGATATAAAACATAGTTGTAGGTGGACGTGTCTGTAATTAAATCGTAATCGTTATAATTAATCGAACCGTAAAGATATGTATGAGAAGTACTAAGCGAAATATATTTTTAGCCTAAAATTTAATTTAAACTATAGTCGTAATTTGTCATCGGTTCAAAATGTGCAATCATTTCATACAATTAAAATTAATCATTTTTGCGTATATATATGTACTTATATACATACATATTATACGTGTTATAATAACATATGAGGAGCAGACTTTCAAATTGCGTTTTGTCCAAAATTTGTTATTTTCAGAAAATGAAAAAGAAAGAAACTCCATACGCAAGAAAATTACGCACTCTTTACAGAAAATAATAATATAATTTTTCATGAAAATCATCACTTTTTGACCGCTTGTATGTCCAGAACGGTTTGACCGATTTTTATTTTTTTTTACTCAAATTACTCGTGGCGATGCCACCTTCAGGATATGTTACGTGCGATTTAAAATTTTTTATATTTTGGTAGTTCTATACCCCTAAAAAATGGACTTTGGTGGCTCAGGATAAGAGACTTGTAGTGTCTTTATGTCCTTTCACTTTTTTTTTAACATGGCCGGAGACACTACCGCGTCTCCTGACCAATCAGTAGAATGCGAAATATTAAACAAAATTGCTAAACGATTGCTAATAATGCTAAACAAATTCATTTTGTTTGTCTCTAGTTAAAAAATGTAATGCACTTCGAAATGTCTATATTTTTTCAACATATAAATTAAAGATGAAAAATGCTTCCTTAACATCTCAGAGTAACTTATACTATGAGTCTTTCAACACTGAACACTACGCCATCTCTAACTAAAAAGATAAAATCTTGGACAAAATGCATTTCGGAATTCTGCTCTTTATATACAGTGAAAGCAAAAAGTATTCGTACAAGGAAATTTTTTATAAAAAAAGTCTTATTTGTAAAAAATTAATATTAATTAGCAATTTTATACAATGAATATATTCTGTTCTCACATAACAAACGAGCTTCGCATGTATTCCTAATTCTAGAAGCTAAATTTCTTGACTGTACGAATACTTTTTGAACATCCGAGCAATAGAATTTTTAATTTTCGCTTATTTTTCAGATGATATATTTTCTATAATTAATACACATCTTTTTGGTATATATAATTTTAAGAAACATACAGTCTATTTTATTCTTTATGAATAAATTGTTAATTACCTAGCAAGAAATGAACATCAATTAAACGTCGATCGACGTCGAATTGGTGTTGAAATCATCGTATTAATATCGATTCGACATCAATTTGATGACTCATTTCTCGCTGAATAATATCTACTTTTTAAAAATAAGATTTTTTTAAAAAATATTTTCTCTGTACGAATACTTTTTGCACTCACTGTATACATGTTATACATGTATGAAATGTTATTTATATGCTACATATATATATAATGTTTGAAATAACTTATTGCAACATGATGGCCGCAATGTTTCTGCGAAAGTAATATATTTTTTATGCAATATTATCGTTTGTTGTTTTACAGAAATATTATCAAAAAATAGGTAATATGTATACATATGTGCCCCATTTACTAACTATCCCAGATTTCTCCTATATAATATCTCGTAAATAACTGGTTTTCTGATATCTTTACATTAATACTTTTGTATGCAGAATGATTAGAGAAATAATTGCGTAAAATATCAATTAATTCTATTTAAAAGAGCGAAAATGATCATCACATATATCTTTTTGGTGTTTCTATCTAGAAAAAAATAACGAAATTAAAGTATTCCTTCCTCCCCCCGAACCGTTGCATTATCAAAAAATGTTTTTAATCTTTTATACTTTTTGAGATATTACACGATGAGGCACTCTGTATACATATATGCACTCATATATATGTAAACAGTATTTTTTTTTAAATTACATTATAATCCATATATTTTGTTTGTAATCCTTAACTCCCGTCATCCGTTGATGCACTAAAATACATCTGCTTTGTCTTCTATCTGCATTATTTTCGAAAAGATCAGAAAAATCAGAACAGAGTACTTGTAAACGATCATTGACTTGATGAAATCTGGAGCTTGTATATCTGAATTGAATGAAAGAGATTTAGTCTTTTTTAGAGATTATGTCTTTTAAAATTAAGATATATGCATTATATATATATATACATATATTATTAGTAAATAATTTAAGTTAGACTAAACAGTTTTGTTACGTCTGCTGTTTTTTATGTTTTATTATATTTTATATAATATTTTGAGAATTTTTTATCAACTTTATAGTACTGCATTTTCTTATTGGCAACTATTTTATCAACATAAGAAAATGCGGTACTCAAAAATTCTGAAAAAATTCTCACATAGGGAAGCTCCGGAGTGACCATCACTGATTTCGATAAAATTTGGCAGGATTGTAGAATGTGTTTCCTTAAATAAAAATTATCCGCAATTTGGGTGTAGACGGTCTACCAGTTTCGAGGTATTTCAGTATTAAAGTTAATAACGGCATTTCCGTTAGAGTTTATTAGAACGTACTTGACAATTTGTAGCATAATGGATAACTTCTACATATAGCACAGAATTTGCAACAATATTGCTGCAAAATCTCTGCAACATTGCTGCAACATGCAATGTTGCTGCAATGTTGCAACAGTGTTGCTGCAAATTTTGTACAATATTGCAGAGATTTTGCAGTAATGTTGCAGTAAATTCTGTGCTATATGGGGAGCTTGTTATTGTATCTATTATGCCACAAATACTCGAGTATAAATGTTCTAATAAACTCTAAAGGAAATAACGTTATTAACTTTAATATTAAAATATCTCGGAAACAGTAAACCGTCTACGTCCAAATGGTTGATGACTTTTGTTCAGAGGAACACACTCTACAGTCCTGCCAAGTTTCATTGAAATGGGTGAGAATCACTCTGGAGCCTGCCCTTGCCAGAACTCTATGAGAAGAAAGTAAACAATTTTTATCACTTATTTTACAGTTGATTAAAAAATTATTGAAAACCATTATTAGACGATTTTTAGTAATTAATATTTTACTGACTATTGCGAAAATTGTAAAATGGTAAATAACTTTTCGACTCGGTTTAGTTCGCTCTATCAGCACATGAAATATTTGGCGCTCATTCTGAGACACCTTGTGTACTAACCCAACGATAGTTCCCCAAATCAGAGCACTTAGGATATTTACAAATAGCGGATAATGCAGCAGAAATATTTGATAAATATAAATCAAATATATAGGAATATTAAAAATAAACTTCAGTCTAAGAGCTACTACTAATAAGTAAGAAAAAATGAATATAATCCATCCGATTATTATTTGAATTATCCAGTTACGCAGCCGTTGATATTCTTTTGGAGCACCGAGTGCTTCCAATGTGTCGTCTACTAATGAAAGTTTATACAAGCACATTCTCATTTCCTTAAAAAATCATATTGATCGATTATGCGACATAAAAAAAATTATAACTTTATATTTGAATAAAAAGCATTATTGCGATGTGTGATAGGTAATGTGATAGATAAAGAGTTATTGAAACTTGATTAGTACTTGAAACGTAAGATTTAAAAAAGCTATCGTTAAAAGTTAATTTAGGAAAGTAATACAAATATAAATATTAATGTTGCCAAATATATTTCATCTACCATAAATAATAATATAAACATTAAAGTTGATCTGATCAAAAACTTTTTATAAATTTGTATATTTGCCTGTAATTGGAGATCAAAACTTTTTTAATACTCTCAATAAAGAAAATGATTAAACAACAGTTAAAGAGTTTTAATAAATTAAATAACATTCGAGACTAATAGACTATGAGAATATTAAAAATTGTTTACCTTTGAATGGAATTGGCTAATAAGTATCGACATAATCGCGATAATAAGAATTGTAATTTCATAAAATTTAGCCATAGTATCTTTCGCTACGATATAAATTGGATAGTAAAAGAAATATGTAAAATAGCTCCATATGGTCAAGGTATACAGCCAAGAGAGATACGGTCTTGGTTGTCCAAGAGGATATTCGAACAAGCCCAAACTGCAGAACGAGCCAATGATTAATAATGGTGCCAAAGCTGTCTGTAGTGTCTTCGTCATAGTTTTCGCAGTCGACTAGTAATTTGAATTCTTGTCGCACGAGACACAAACGCGTTTAATACTCTTCACAATAATTTCAAAAATAGTTTGTTTCTACAGATCCTCCAGGAACCTTGTGAGAATTATACTGTACGGTACGTACATATATACATTGAAGGATGAAGTATATATATCAACTAACAAATATTGAGCGACGGAATAAAACATATATGGAGATAATCTAGATTAGATTACTTTATTCTCGCAGAATTTTTATTCATATGTATGTATTATTGCATAGCATACACAAATGTATATAAATAATTGCAACGTTTTTACAATATTTTATCTTTATTCTAGGTGTTCAATGATACATAATAACATGGTGAAGGAAGACGAGCATAATAGATGCTTCCATATATAATAGTATAGTGAAAGAAGACACGTATCCTCTTCCACCATACATAATAGATGTTTTTTATTTACGTCACTTTTGAACAACACGTATACTGACGAGATGAAGCTGATAACTTCGATGAAGTGTTTTTGTAAGTATTTAGAAATTAATGTACACACAATATAACGTTTCTCATAAATTAAACGTGCGTAAAATTATTTTTGTATCAATAATATAATTTATTAATAGAGAGTCGTAAAACTAGATGCTTAGTTTTTATTATATTCTTAATATGTTTATATATATATATATATATATAAATTTAATTATAGATACATATATGTTAAATATATATACATATATTATATGTCATACCTAGACAGCACAGTAACGTTTTAAAAATATATTTAAAACGTTATATGTTGGATGTTTTGGACATATTAAAAACATCCAGATTAGATTTATGGATATTTTAAAAACGTTTTAATAACATCCAGTGCTACCATTTTGGACCTCTTAAAAACGTCTCATTTTAAGACACAATGAACTAAAACTGAACTAAATTAATATATTAAACAAATTTTAAACCACACTCAAGACAAAATGATACTTATAGATCTTTTGTCGTTGACAATTTTCGACACAGCACATATGTCCTAGGGACGTCTATGGGACGTTCAAAAGACGTCCCTGCATACTTGTGATTAGCGTGCCCACACAATGGCAGTACCAATTGAGAACGCACATACATTCATATCACCAGTTGAGAGCAAACACACATTTCGGACATGCACGTCATTTTTAGAGCATGGCGAGACTCTGGTTTTCTAGGAACTCTACTCTCCACTAACCTCTGACTGCACGCTCGAAGCAAAAGATTCCAAACTCTTAGCACTGCGAGCAGTAAGCTATTGCTGCTCGACGCTTACCGCTTGCTGCGTGTCTGAACTAAGCTTTAATATGGTAAATTTCCGTTACCGGAGGTAACAAAAGTAAAACTCCTCGTGCGATCTTAAAAAATTTTCACTTGTCAAGTCAGCGAAAGCAACACCTCGCGAGCAGATTTAAAAAATTTTTTGCATGAGATAAACATTTTTTCAAATCATCGGAAGTGCCGGAAAAATCATGATCACAGTTACGTCGGACATCCTGTATATGTCATATATACAATTGTACATATTCTGATAGTATTCATTTTTGGAATATTAAAAGTTTCCTAATAAAATTAAGCGTAATGTTGGAACTGTTTGTCGGTAATAAAAGAAATATTTCTTTTTTTTAATCTCCAACCTATTCGAGATTGACCCTAATCATTATATCTTACACATCATAATAAGATTCAACTCTTTTATCTGCTCTGAATTTATTTTGCAATAGTGACAAATTAACGTGTGTTTAATGTTTATTTTTAAAAATTAACCGATAATTGCATAGTAATATAGATAATAGTAAATTACATTTTTCAGATGATATCTTCCCTCTTACGAATACGACCTTGACATGGTGAGAGGGCTTAGTATCTCGAGGATATACACAAAACAGAACGGTTTTTCTTAAGTATCTAAAAAGTTTAGAAACTATCTGAATTATATGTGTACGCATAGGTAAATTTTTGAATACTTGAGTAAAATCTCTTCATGTAAAAATCCAACGACGGGAAAGCTAACGTACCCTTTTGCTGATTTAATTGAATGTAAACGAACTGCAGCCGGTTCGTTGTTTTGCGCATTTGCTTCGGAAATGCCGTTAAAGTTATCGGACTAATAAACTTTTCACAAAACCTATTCGATGGAATTCTAGTTCGATGATATCATCTCTTCGATGCTTTGACAGTAAGCGGAACTCTCATTAAAATGTTACATGATGTGGCCACCATAGCTACTGTAGCTCTCACGCCAAGTGCTCTATAAGGCACGAGGTAGGGTAACTCCAGTATATACGTCGCGCTGGGATTTAAGCCGAGGAAGTCAGAAAAAATAGAAGGAGTGGGGGTAATTTTCTCGCAACTACTCTGTTACATGCCTTTATGTTATATATTAATATTGAGTTATAATTTCAGCTTCTTACTGTTAATATTAATGAAATTATTATGAGTTGAATCGATTTGTCACTGTGTGTGTAACAAGTAGCATTATCATAAATTATAATCTATACATAAAATGATTACTGTAAGGCGTGTAAAAGACCTAGTGGTTATTTCGTGATACATACGTGTAGAGGAATAGTAAAACATGTTGTATATATAACAAAATACAAGTGCTTTGCTTTCGTATTCTTTGTTTAGTTTGTTGAAACCCTTGTATTTTTGCCATATATCTCACCCATTATCTGTATATAGCAAAAATGCAAGATATTTCAAAAAGTTTATTTTTTAATACGAAAACTAAATATTTCGGATTTCTAATATTTTTTTCATAGTAGTAAACAGTACAAAGTTTTTACTGATATAGTTCGTTTATTTTAAACATAGTAAATAATACTTAATAAATTAAGTTTTTGATACGTGCGGCGTATATACCGGAGTTACCCTATATCTAAATATAAAATTTTGTAATGAGTACTTGGTCTGGTTTCATACTTCAAATAAAATTTTTTTGTCTTCCTTGCAGTAATTGTAAAACTATAAGCAATCAAACTGTTTGAAATTAATAAAATTATACTGAACACACACACACACACACACCATTAACAATTTTTTAATGGAATCAACAGTCGATTTATTTCTCTTCTTAATCCAATAAGCGTTTAAGAGGTTGAAGCTTTCCACATTATAGTTATGGTTTGAGATTATAAAAAGGAAAGAACATATCTTTAAGATTTCGAAGTTCAAATGTTTATTCGCAGTAATTTATCTATTTGTTTGATATTTTCTTTGATAATTCCGTATTCGCGTTCATGCATTCCAAAAATATATTTAACTTATTGTTAGATGTGTGATCGAAGAAAACATCATCAATTTTTACATTCTTTGTTTTTAAATATAAACGAAACTTTTTAATTTTATCTCGAGTTGATCTATCTTTTAAAAGAGAGTACATTCGGATTCAATAAGTGAAAAGCAACCCAGTAAACAGGCTGTGCACAATTTCGGAACATTTACATAGCATAGTGTATGTAAACGTTACAGATAATGTAAATGTTAACAGCACAATGAACCAAAAACGTAGCAGGTATATCATTGATTGACGTAAAATGGCTATAACTGTTACGTATGACCGTACTGTCACTATTTCGATGCATAGTTAACATAACATTTACGTAATGTGAATAACATAAATTTTCATTCTCTGAAAACTTCGTAAATGTTATGTAACTGTGATAATGTTACGTTATTTACATATAAATGTTATGTGTACGTTCCTTTCTTTGTTACGCGAAATATAATTAAAATATGCTGACATTTTGATCTGAAAATGACGTAACTCTTACAGAACAGTGGAACATCATCCGTAATGATTACGTAAATGTTACTGAACGATGTTTATTAGGAAGAGTACTGTCTTATAACCTCAACAAAAGTACATACTTTTGAAACAGTATAAATGATCGCCCTAGTTACGATAGAGAGAATAATTAGTAGATGAAAATATGTAAATGGTTGTGATTACAAGATACAGTAAGTATCTGTTTCATCTAAAATTAATTAATTTTAAAGATATATTCCAACATGTTAGTCTTTAATTTATTTTCATATATTTAACAACATATTACATTAAATTAAAAAATAATTTGTTGTGTTTATTAGTCAAAGATTTCCATTTTATTTGGTCGTTTAATTAATAACTGTATTATTCTCTCTTGATATCGTATAGGTAAAACAATATCATGTTATTTTTTGTATTTTTCTTTCGATTTTTCTTCTAATTCCTTACAGTACTGTAAACGGTATCCATTTCGCGTATGTAACTTAATATTTCTATTTTAAGTATGATTGATACGTAGAAAATACATAACTTAAATAAAATTTATATTATATATATATATATATCGAGATACATAAAGTATTATTAAACGTTATTTTTCAGCGTAATTCTGGTATAATAACTAAACTGTACCAAAATGTACCTAAATGTTTTTGTATGTTTATTTGTTATTTATAACATAAATTTATATTTTAATTTATTGTTATTAAATAGAATTAAATATCATACTTCATGCATCGCCTTAAACATTTTCATTTGTATATATCCCTTAAATTATATTTAAGTTAATACATACCATCTCATATCACATGTCGAATAAACATCATTTAACATCTAATTTGTTAATCTGTTAATATAAAATGTTTGCAAAATTACACCTAGAAGAATTGTAATAGTATCTCATGTAATTTTACATGAGTCACAAAATCGGCTTAGACTAAAAGTTAAACATTTCATAATATTCAATTCGTTGATACATTGTCAATAATTAATAAAATACAACACAAGAGCAACTCACATAATGCATTATGTAAGTTATTTCTGTGTATAATAATTGAAGATTTTTTCACAAAATTCAAAATCAAAAAATGCTGCAGGTGATTGGTTTGGAAGTGACAAACATTCTGCTGTATCCATATCTTCATGGATTAAAAGATCCAAATCATGGTTTTTCACATCTCTTCGAAGAGGAAGATCAAAAATTTGGTCTACCACATTTCTGTGGAAAGAAAGAGCCAAAATATGATCTTTAATGTTAAAGTGCTTAATAAATTTTTACTCATATATAGTATGAAAAAATTGAAAGGTTGTAAAATAATTATTTATACTTAATGTTACATTTAAATTACTCGTAATTATGTGATAACCGTTATTTTTAAATGGAATATACATGGATGTATATTCTCAACGCTAATGGAAATTAATTAACGCCGTTGCTTTTATTATTACTTTTTATAATAACGATTTGATAATGACTGTGCAATTCTTTATGATTAATTAAAAATTAAGTGTTGGGAAAAAATTATTTTTAGTAATAACGTATCATCATAACACGTTGTTTATTGAAAAATTTGATTATTTGTAACGAATTAAAATAACAATTAAAAGTTACGATTCGACGCGTTACAATACAAACAGTAACTTACTTGTTTCAATAAACAATCCGTTGTGACAAGTTACTTTTTAAAATTAATCTTGCCAATCTTAGCTTTTAATCAGTTACTATTACCGCCATAAAAAATTACAACGTCATTGCGAACTCATTATAATAGATTATAGAAGATAAGGATTTCCATTCCTAATATTTATATTGCATATATGTTTCTGATTTAACAATTTTACTACATGAAGTACTAAAATTTTGTTACTTGTTACGAACAACATTCAATTATTTTTTGATTAACGTAACTGTTTCTCTATTTTCTACTTGTTCTTCGTTAATATTTCTTACATTTGTACAGGAAAATATTGCAATGTTTAATTGAAATAATCTATTTACATTATAATAAACGTAATAAATGTATAGTGAATAATTACTTATCAAGAACACTGATCTGTTCCATGATTGTACAAATTTTTGAGGAAGTTGCTGAGTGTATTTTATCCATTTTTATTGTTGCATTCGTGTGTGCATTGCTACTCACATTATTCTTTTTTTTTGCACGTGGACCTATTATCCTACATTTAAATATAGAGTGATTAAAAAAGTAAAAAATGCAACATAGAAATTATTTTTAATTATACACACTACTATTTATGCGTACAAATGTATTACTTTATAACTTTCAATTTATTACTTGGACATTGAGATGCGATCTAGTATAGCAATGTGATAAACATAAATCTTATATACATCTGATTATTCTTGTACAAAAATTAAAATATGAATATTATTAATTTGTACTTTACTGAATACTAAAAATAGTAATAGTACGTATTTCGGTAAGTGCCTTGTTTAATACTTGTTATAACCATTATATTTTTTTAGGTGTTATTCATTTATTACTATCAATTACTATCAACTTTATATCTTTCAGCATCAATATTTTGTATCACCTTTAGAGTAAGGGAAAGGGGGGCAAATAATGACGGGGGGCAAATAGTGTCGATTTAAATTTCTTCTCTTTCCCGTGTCTATTCCATCAGTATCGTCAATTACACAGATAGTTCACGAGCATCTAATCATCTTTTGAGAATGTAGTGAAATTGTGAAGTCGAACAGAGAAGAAAATTTTGCCAAAAATTTTGCCAACATGAAACATGGTAAAACCTGAAACTTTTTGTGGTATTTCAAGTTATATATTTTTCGATTGCTGAATTTAGAATGAGATTTAATCTATTCTGTATCGTATGTTTTTATTTCTATTTTGATATAATCCCTATATTTGCAAATAATATTATTTTGGTTTCTCTTAAAGTGAAGTTTCAAAGAAAACGTATCTCCTGGGACAAGTAAAGACAATCCTTTCTGTTCAATAACTTTTCTTTAAATATTTATAAATTTCTTACTAAAATTATTAAAAAACTACATATATATAAGTATATTAAAATTTAGACGTAAAAAAGTCACCGTTATAAGCTAAGAGAGTATTATATATTGACAAAATAATTTTACATGTACTAATATATTATGTATTAATAAATAAAATTCTCTTAAATAAACAATATTCTTGTACATATTACAGAGTAAAGAAATTAAGTTCTTAACTAATCAAAATGAAAACCGAGATAAAAACTGTGTATTTGTAAATGTCACCATTTGCCCCTTAGAATGTCACTATTTGCCCTTAGGGTGGGGCTAATAGTAACAAATGTAGATTTCAGTTCTAATGAAAATTTAACCTTTAAACATAACTTACGGAACCTTTAATTAAATTTTTTGTATATTTGAAGGTGGAAAGTATTTTTTTATTGAAAAATCGTATCTTGTAATCTTAAAATTAGCATTGCAAGGGCGAGAGAAAAAATTCGGCACTATTTGCCCCCCTTTCCCTTACACTTACCCGTGCATTTTTTTTAAGTGTTGACGTGCATAACTGTGGTCCTTACATATCTTAATTACACTTTTACATATATTACATATCATGTAAAATGTGTCTATTGTGGTAAAATGATCCCATATCCAATATTGGATGGTATGTGAAATCCTACATTTAAATATAGAATGATGATGGAAGTAAAAAATACAATATACGAGTTACTATTAGTAATGCATACTACTCCACTTTGCGGGCAAATCTATTATTCTATAACTTTCAACTTGTTACTTGGATATTGAGATGCGATCTGTTATTTACAGTATGACAATCTGGTAAATACAACTCATATAGATTTGATTATTCTTGTACAAAAATTAAAGTACAAATATTATTAATTTGTACTTTTCTGAATACTAAACACAGTAATAGAACATAATTTTCGATAAGTGCTTTGTTAAATACTTGTTTTAACCATTATATTTCTTTGGGTGTTATTCATTTATTACTATTAATTACTGTCAACTTTACGCTCTTCAGTATCAATTTTTTATTACCTTTAGAGTACACTTACCCATGCTTATATTTTAAGTATTTTTGTAAATTATGTTCTCTATAGTTCTTTATTACTTTGTTACATATGTTACATGTCACGAACTATGTGTTTTTTATGGTAAAATAGTTCCATGCCCAATGTGTACATTGGATGATACGTGTACTCACATTACCCACATCATCTATACATGGAGGTAATATCCTACATTTAAATATAGAGTGTTTGAATAAGTAAAAAATGCAACATATAGAAATTAGTTTCAATTATGCGCACTACTCCGTTATACGGACAAATGTATTATTTTATATCTTTCAATTTATTACTTGGACATTGAGATGCGATCTATTATTAATATTGTGACAATCTGTAAACACAACTCTTATATATATCTGATTATTCTTGTACGAAAATTAAAATACAAATATTATTAATTTGTACTTTTTTGAATACTAAACATAGTAATAGAACACATATTTCGATAAGTGACTTGATAAATACTTGTTTTAACCATTATATTTCTTAGGTGTTATTCATTTATTACTATTAATTACTGTCAACTTTACACTCTTCAGTATCAATTTTTTATTACCTTTAGAGTACACTTACCCGTGCATATTTTTTAAGTGTTTTCCTAAATTACCTATTATATCGCTCTTCATTACTATGTTACATATGTCACATGTCACATACTGTGTGTCCTTTATGGTAAAATGATCCCATGTCCAATGTGTACGTTCATCTTTCTTTTCTTCTTCTGTTAATTCGTTTAAATGTTTCTGGACCAAGTGATAATGTAACCAAAATTGGGATCGATATGTTATTGATTTCAAACAATAATTGCATTGCGCAGATAAAGTTCCTCGTATTTTTTTGTAATGTCTACGTATCCCCTGACGAACCGGGAATGTCTCACGGCAATCTGTTGCTCTTTCCTCTGCCATTATAACCGTTTTGTGTTACGGAATATTCGTGATTAATCACAGAAGGTACGGAAACAATTCCAGACTGTTTTGAAGAAACTGCTTATGGAAAGCGCAAAACAGAGGTACGTTTCTTTGACCGAATATAAATATTGCTATATGTGTATATATGTACTTGAATTTGCTTAACTCCCAAATCATACAGTTCTACTCATTTAATTAATACAATTCTACTTATATATTACTTATATTTAAAAAAATGATTTAAAATTTTCTTCTTATTTTTCTTTACATATTAGTACAATTTTCATTTTACTTTCATCTCATTTATTATCAATAATGTTATATATTAATTCTATACGATGGGTCGCCACTGACTTGTTATATAATAATGTGTTGTATTCTTGTGTGTAAAGAATATTTTGCCATTCCTCTTAACATTTTTATTTACCAATCTTTTAAGCAAGCCATTTTTTTAAATAATTGATTTCCGAATAATCGCTGCTTCTGATTGATCTGAAACTTTTCATATAAGTTGTTTTCTACGTGAGGAATATAAAGTGGTTCCGATTTCCAAGAATGAAAAAATTTTTTCGGCAGGATTTTATTGATTGAATTTGTTTCTATATGATTTATATAACACACATAATATATAATATATACATGTAATATACATATGGAACTTCTATCCGATAGGCAAATTATGAAAACATTGCACAATAATAGCATCGTGAATTTACAATTTTCCAATAATTACGCTAAGATAATTCGTCATAACGCAATAGTTCTGTCAGAATAAAATTTCTTATTATATTAAACTAAAATCACGAAGGAGAACAAGAATATTTATATCTTTAGCAATGAGCAACAAATCATAAAAGTTTTATTTAGCCATTAAACAAAATATACAATGTTAATGCAATTGACGTAAACGTTTTATGAATATGAAATGGAATATTGCGTGGTTCAATCAATCGTCGAATATATATATATATATATATATATATAATACCAACGTAATACCTAATTTAGAAAAACTATTAATTCAAAATATTTGCAAAATTACCTAGAAGGATTTTAAAAATATCTCGTGTAATATTACATGAGTCACAAAAAGGATTTATACTAAAAATCTTTCATCAATTTCAATTTTACATCTTTACATTAATACTTTTATATGCAGAATGATTAGAGAAATCTGATTTCATTTGATCTCATTTCGTAAAAAATTATTTAATTCTATTTAAAAAAGCGAAAATGACCATCACATAATCTTTTTGGCGTCTTTATCTAGAAAAAAATAACGTAACCAAAGTATGTCCCCCTACCCCGAACCGTTGCACTTTCATAAACATTTTTTTAAATCTTTTATACTTTTCAAAATATCACACGTTCATCAAAATTCTGGTATTGTTGCGTATGTCTATTAAAAGTATTTGTGGTTTGTTCAATCCAGCTGAAAAATATTAAACAAATCTTTATAATTTCGCCACGGTTTTGGAGTTTTTTGTTGTTAAATCTTTATAATGTAACATACTATAATTCTTATAATATAGTCTACCAACAATGTAGCTGTAAAATCTTGAATCTTGTCATAACAGAAATATTTGGTTTAACCAAAGTGCATTTAATTATATCGTATGTATACGTTGCTCTCAAAACCGTTTTTCTCATGCATTAGAGAGGTCTATTATGAATTATATACCGATATTAAAATCATCAGGACGAACAAATTTGTGTTGTATAACTGAAAAAAATATGCTTTCATTATATTTAATAAAAATATTTATGTTAAATTAAGAAAACTTAATATAATAGAATTTTGAATATGTAAATTAACAATGAAAAATATAAAAATGTAATTAATTGAGAAATTATTTGTTGCCATTTAGATATTTATGTAATTTACAAAACTGAATGTAGAACTATCTATTCTAAGATTGTACGTATACATTTTATTACATATATATGTTTATACTTTTAATTAATATCGGACGTACCTGGCGGACGAAATTATATCCAAAGTGGAAATGTCCCACTCCGAATTTTACCTTTCTTAGTTTTATTTGTAATATAAATTGTAAAATCTAATTGATATAAATAATTAATTAAACGTTAGTTATATACTACCTTTCATGAAAGTTCAGACATTAGCATTATTAAACGGAGGTTACACAATATTAATTCTGTATGAAGTAATATTTGGAGCCCAGAGTATTGTATCGTAGTGAGATAAATACGAAAAAGAAGGAAAGATATGCCGCAATCTTAGGTGCGAAAATAAACGTCCAAATAATAAAATTCGTGAATATAATGTATAGTATAACAGTAATCTAATAAAACGTGTATAATATGTGTGCTAATGCGTTTCAACGGTGATCTTCAATGAGTTAAGAGAAATATACTCTCTCCCAGTAATCTTCGAAGATTACGGTTTCATGCGTATCGCAGCGAAATTCACGAAGGTGGATGGACTATACTCACCGATATAATATTAAATGGTTAGATAGAAAAGATTGCGTCTCGGAAATTAGTTTCCGAGTTGACAAGGAAAGTAGCTAAAGCCTGTCATTATGTCTTTAATCATGCTGTGTTACTTTAAATAAATAATGTGCAATTAAAAAAAATGAGAGATTTACTGTTTCCCATTACAAAATACATGGAAAAATGTGTGCCTATACAGAGTGTTCCAGAATATTCGCCAAATATTTCATATGCTGGTATAGAGAGGACCAAATTGAGTCGAAAAGTTCTCTACCATTTTGCAATTTTCGCAATAGTTAATAAGATATTAATTACTAAAAATCACCGAATATTGATTTTCAATAATTTTTTACTTAAGTAAAATTAATATTATTAATTGATTTATTCTATCGAGTCTTATTCAATTTAATTGTTAAATAAATTAATTAACAATATTAATTTCAATATAATATATATATTTACATTTTTTGTTTTCTAATTTTACAAATCAGAACTGATTGTATGTATTAGGAAGTTACAATAAGAAGTTTCAGAACTGCAATTCTGCGTGTTTATTAATTATATTTAATTTTATTTAATTGAATTTTAAATCCCAATTTAAAAGGCTTCGATATTTCTCATTATGTTTTTTCTTATCTTTAATTTATTATTCTGCTTCCCATTTGAAATTGCACAAGTATTACCAAATATGTCACCACTGTGCCAATTAACTGAAAGAAATAATCAAAATTATTAATTAAAAAAAGTTAATTTATATTAAATTACTTACAGAACATTCTAATTATTCTCACCGAATGCAGAAAAGTATTATCGAGCGTAAAATATCCGTTAGCTGTAAACTGTATTTTGCGATGTAGCAATTGAAGCGAAAATTTCTTGAGCTGTAACTTATCTATGATAAATATCGTTACGATGAGTACCATTTCTGAGAAAATATTATCTAACTTTGTTTTTTACCTCTGCTTTTATCTCTTTCCCGATTGCACGGTTTAAAAGATCATGCACTATATTGCCTGTTTTCTTTATCTACAATAAATTTGTAATTAAAATATTTCGTAAAATATTTGGGATTTTATTTATTGATAAAAATATTTTGTTCCATCGCGATTAGAACGATCTGATTAAAATGCGATCTTATTATACTGATTTTCCTACCTCGATTAAAATCCTGGTAATTCTATTGGTGAGGAGAGAGATGGGATATATCACACATATTATCCAGACGATGACATTAATAATATTATAAAAATAATTTAAGATATGATCAGTCATTAGAAACGAGAGAAAATAGTAACCATTATATATGAGTGTCAGAAAGAGAAAAACGATGCCGAATAGTAGTGGTAGTGAATAGAAACTTGACACATCCTCAGAGATTTCACAGAGATGACAATGCACATCCCGCAGTTGCAACAGTTGATGAACGGTCGAATTATTGACAACGATACGACGCGTTTGATAAAGAGACTGCAGTCGAAGATCAGGTGTATTGATCCTGGTGAGGCTTTGTATCGCTCGATTCACATTAGCGAAATCTGTCTGAATGACCGTCACCAACAGGAAGTACTGTATCAGTAGCCAACTCACGTGAAATGTCGGCAGAACGTCTGTCAGCCATGAGACTGGGCCTGTATTAATGGTTAGAATCTCAGTGAACAGGAGAAGTGTCATAAGGCAAATCTTCAAGATGCAAATGATAATCATAGTGCAGAGAATACGCTGTCGTCGTAGTGGATAATATAGATCATACAGACGATCTATCTCGTGCTCGATGGTGATTAATCGATTGGCGATCCGCATCAAAGACTTCTGGTTGATGCAGTAGCTAATCAAAGTCACGCAGGTCACCAGAGTACCAAGTACAGTTTGTAGAACTGCAATGCCTACAGACAAATTCGTCTTGATCTTGTACTCCCAATTAAGTCTGAATGGTATAGACATATAAGACTTCTGGTTGATGCAGTAGCTAATCAAAGTCACGCAGATCACCAGAGTACCAAGTACAGTTTGTAGAACTGCGATGCCTACAGACAAATTCGTCTTGATCTTGTACTCCCAATTAAGTCTGAATGGTATAGACATATAGTTCGAAGCTATCATTAAGCTACTCAGCACAACATTGTAAACGATTCCTAATTTGGAATATTGAAATGTGTATGACGTTCTCTTTTTGTATATGACGATTCGGTGGCCAAATGTAGCGAGACCGATAAGCTTAAAGAACATTATCAATATTCTGAACATCCAAAATAAATCTTGATGTAACTCTGATTTTTTTTTGTTCGCTATCTGTTCACTATTTTCTTCCGTAATAAAATTTTCTTTATCTATATTTCTAAAGGAATTGGAGATTTTATCGATGTCCATGAAAGCTGAATTCTTGATCGAAGACATTTTTTCAATGACTATCTTTTTCCATAATTTTTTAATTCTAAGTTAATATCTTCTTCTTTTCTTCATTTGGTCTTGTCAATTTATCCATATTACCTTCTGTTTCGTGATTTATAAGTATTTTCTTTAGGAAATTTTCATTTCAATCTTCTTAATATTTTTTTTCAAGTCATTTGTATATAAAGATTTTTTTAAATTTGTATACTTTAAAGTCTTCTTTACTGAAACGTTTTACTCATAAATCATTCATAAATTGATAATTTAAGAGGCGTCCGTTTTATCTTATCAATGTCTATCCAATTGCTTTGTATCCAAATTGATTACGACCGTTTGAACATCATATACAACTAATTGCGAATCCAATAAATATTCACGTATATTCTAATACCTTAACGCCGAGACACTACCACCAGTGTCTCCAGATTGACGTTGTGCTTTATAATTCTTACAAAGTAACACTGAGCTGAATAGCGATGCAAATACCTTTCTCGCAAGCATCACGTCTGCAAAACATTATTAAATATTAAATTTGTAAAAGTTATAAACACGTGATAAGAGCATAAACGCATAAAATCGATAATTTAGATTGTTTCAGTCGACACGGATCCTGCGCGATGGAAATAGCCGATTGTATTATACGATATTATTGTTATAATAATATTCACTAAAATATTTATCATCTGTATATATGACATGATATACATACACGATAATACGTTCTTCGTAATTTCTTCAACTGTAATGCTAGTTAATTATAGCGCGAATATATGACTCAAAATAATAATTCTGCATTGTAGTATAGTCATCAATGTCAATATTATATAATCACCAATGTCAACATTATTATCATCATTTGGAGTTCTTATGGATTATGTAAAGACATTTTAGCATTAAATTAACTTCTATCGCTTTAGCAAACTTCTTTTAAAATAATGAGAGCATACATTTCATGCACGGTTCGCAGTTACATGAAATATTTCTTTTATGTCAAAAAAAGAACTTTATATTACTTCAAGTTTATTCATCTAAAGTCGTATTTGTGAAACCATCGGAAACCATAATTAGTAAACGCAATTCAATATTTTACATTTTGCTCTCTTTTTTAGGAAAAGCATATAAGGAAAATTATTGAAAGAAGTTTATTAAAAGAAGTCGTAAGAAATAACTTAAAAGAATCTGGAGACACTGGTAGCGTCTCGGCGCTAAGCTACGTGCAGCGACACACTACCGTGGCTACTTTACATTAATATATACTTAATATATACATTAATATATACTCAATTCGATATTTTAGGTAGATTTAATACGATAAGGAAAGCATCAGTCCTTTAAAAGCAAATGGTATTGCCTCAACCGAAACTTCCGTTTAACAAGAAGATAGCAAAAACAAACATATTCTAATACAATGTATAAGTTTCTTTATTCAATCGTTTCAAAACTTTCATCTTTAGAGTTTTTACTCTGCAATCTCTTATCTCATAAATTGCCATTTAACCGATGTAATATATATAAGATATATTATATATATATATATATATATATATATATATATATATATAAAAGAGA
>NW_017298983.1:1165861-1173858 GCF_001594075.2 Trachymyrmex cornetzi
TTATACATTAACTTGTATCTTAACTAAGTTAAATTTTCAAGGTTGTTAACTTTAACTTAACTTAGTTAAAAGAAAAAATTAACTTACCCCCAACCCTGCTGCTATGCATCTTCTTTAGATAATACTTAGCTACTCATAGGGGGAGGAGGGGATATGTACGGCTCATGAAAAATTTACAAATAATGCATATAAATAAGACGTATAATGACATAATAACTTATAAAATGTGTTTATAAATATTTATTAAGGAATAAGAATGTAATAATAAAATAAATATGTATATGAAGTAATAAATAATAATTATGATCTTCCTACATATATTACAAATGTTATGACATGAGGTACACATTTCATATAATGCGTTTATTGCATTTAGTGCACTGAATTCAATCTGCGCACTTTGTATGCCTTGGGCAATAAATGCCACTCGCTAAAAATGCCGTATATCCCAAACAGGTGGGATATACAAGACAACAAACTAAACAAAGAATACGAAAGCAAAGCTCTTGTATTTTGCTACACAACATGCTTTACTATTCCACTACACGTATGTATCACGAAATAACATTAAGTCTTTTACACGCGCTACAGTAATCATTTTATGTAGATTATAATTTATGATAGCGTTACTTATTATAGTGACAAATCGATTCAACTCACAATAAATTCATTAATATTAACAGTAAGAAGTTGAAATTATAACAAGATACTAATATAACACAAAGGCATGTAACAGAGTAGTTACGGGAAAATTACCCCGACTCCTTCTATTTTTTCTAACTTCTGCAGCGTAAATCTCAGCGCGGCGTATTTGCCGGAGTTACCCTAACTATTTCCTAAATAGCAATAAAAATATTCTGTTAAATAATGTAAACAGTTGTTTATTAATTAAGAGTAAGTTTGTTATTTAAATTAATTAAATGAAAATTCTTATAAATATATGTTATTCTTAAAAGAAATTATTTTTCAATGTAGTTTATAGCAAAAAGTAATTTATTAAATTAGAATCCATTTTTATATTAAATTTACATAACATAACAAAGGTAAATAATTTTGAAGTTTTTCGATTGAATATTTGCATTAACAAGTAATTTGTACGAATCCAGAATGTATTAAAAAAAAATCTTTTCTTAAACGATCTGTGATAGATATATCGATTAAGGATTTTATTCGTAAAAATTTGACTACTCAATTCAATTAATTATCAAAATGGAATCATTTATCGCGTAAATATTCATATGGAATTTTTAGGAAATTGAACAATTAGGCAAAATATTCTCGTGATATATCATTTTATATAGTTATTTTTTTGCTAACAAGTAACTTAAGAAAAGAAAATATATTTTAATGCCATGGAATAAAAGAGATTACGTTTTACAGTATATGTACTTAACTCGTAGGAAGGCTCAAGAGAAGACCTATAATTTAAACCAGAAATAGGAAATAAAGCGTTACTTATAATGCCGTTACTGTTACCTTTACTTTTCCTATAATAACAATTTGAAAATGATTTTACAAGTGTTCATGATGATAATAATGACGTCAGAGTTGGACAAATCGTATGAAAAGTAACTCGTTACTAATGAGTTAAGTGACGACTGAAAATAATGCGTTACTTTTATGTGAAGCGTGAAGTAATAAGTTAATTTTTTAATCAGAAACGCATAATGGTAACAAGTTATTCTTCAAAAGTAACTTTCTTTAACGTTATCGTCATGGAAAAGAAGTTGTAAAGTAAATACAAAATTGTTGCTATAAAAAATAACGATAATGCGAGATCTACAATAAAAATCGTAGACGATCTTGGAGTCTTAAGTAGTAGGAAATTGATCAGAATATGAGTAGAATAATCGACTATAATTGGTTAATTTTCTATGACTTCAGACCCCACAACCGTCTACAATTTCTATAGTAAAACCGGTCGCATTACTTCCTATCTTTGAATAAAATATGAAATATTTACATCGCATTGGAAAATATTGTTGTGCGTACTTTTACATATATTTTTACGTAAAGAATACGTAAACCTGCGTATATGAGTCATTTAAAATCATACATAAAATATATTTATTAAGCGGAGGTTACACAATATTAACTATGTATGAAGTAATATTTGGACCCCAGAGTATTGTATCGTAATGAGATAAATACGAAAGAGACGGAAAGGCAAGCCGCTATCTTAGATGTAAAAATAAACGTGCAAATAATAAAATTCGGGAATATAATGTACAGTATAAGAGTAATCTAATATGCGTGCTAACGCGTTTCAACGGTGATCTTCAATGAATTAGGAGAAATATACTCTCTTCTAGTAATCTTCGAAGATTACGGTTTCATGCGTATTGCAGCGAAATTTACCAAGGTGGATGGGCTATACTTGCCGATATAGTATTAACTAATTGTGATTAGGTAGAAAAGACTGAGTGTCGGAAATTAATTTCCGAGTTGATAAGGAAAGTAGCTAATGCCTGTCATTATGTCTTTAATCATGCTGTGTTACTTTAAATAAATAACGTGCAATTAAAAAAAAGTGGAAGATTTACTGTTTCCCATTACAAAATACATACATCGCAAAATGTGTGCCTATACAGAGTGTCTCAGAATAATCGCCAAATATTTCATGTGCTGGTATAGAGAGGACTAAATTGAGTCGAAAAGTCCACTACCATTATGCATTTTTCGCAATAGTTAATAAAATGTTAATTACTAAAAATCGTCGAATATTGATTTTCAATAATTTTTTACTTACGTAAAATTAATATTATTAATTGATTTATTCTATCGAGTCTTATTCAATTTAATTGTTAAATAAATTAATTAACAATATTAATTTAGATACAATATATATATTTACATTTTTTGTTTTCTAATCTTACAAATCAGAACTGACTGTATGTATTAGGAAGTTACAATAAAAAGTTTCAGAACTACAATTCTGCGTGTTTACTAATTGCATTTAATTGGATTTTAAATCCTAATTTAAAAGGTTTCGATATTTCTCATTATGTTTTTTCTTATATTTAATTTATTATTCCTCTTCTTATTTTAAAACTCTTCCTGTACAGTTACATTGCTGCTTGATCGATGAAAACTTGCCATTTGAAATTGCACAAGTATTACCAAATATGTCACCACTGTGCCAATCAGCTGAAAGAGATAATCAAAATTATTAATTTAAAAAAGTTAATTTATATTAAATTACTTACAGAACATTCTAATTATTTTCACCGAATGCAGAAAAGTATTATCGAGCGTAAAATATCCGTTAATTGTAAACTGTATGTTGCGATGTAGCAAATGAAACGAAAATTTCTTCAGCTGTAACATATCTATGATAAATATCATTACGATGAGTACTATTTCTGAGAAAATATTATCGAACTTTGTTTTTTACCTCTGGTTTTGTCTCTTTCTCGATTGCACAGTTTAAAAAATCATGGACTATATTGCCCGTTTTCTCTATCTATACAATAAATTTACAATTGAAATATTTCGTAAAATGTTTGGGATTTTATGTACTGATAAAAATATTTTGTTTTATTGATTAAAATGATATGATTAAATCTTATGTAGTTGCAGTTTGGATCGTTCTTGGAGCGAAACAATTGACGATCATTCATATATACATGTGACTGAAAATTACAAGTATATGTCGAAGCGTTTCAAAACAAAAGATAAAGGTACGAACACAATCTCTAAAATCATTACAAAATAAAAAATGTATACTTGTGATTAAAAATATCGTACGTCTATCACAAAGGCCGATGGTGAAATCTAAAAGCGCGGACACAATGTCTGAGATCACAGACGATAGTAAAAAAAGTTTCATTCGCCAAACCTGCTCGGAAATATTTCTGTGCTGTATGGGAAGGAGAACCACTCTACAAATTTGCCAAGTTCCAATAAAATCGCCCAGTGAGAAATAGCAATGAAATCGATATCGAATCGATGTCGATTTGATGCTTCCGATGTCGAATTGATATCGATTCGATATCGATTCCATTATCATTTCTCATTGGGCGGTGAAGGTTACTCTGGGACCTCCACTTGTCAGAAATCTATGAGAAGAAAATTAACAATTTTTGTCACTTGTCTTTCTATAAAGTTTATAGTGCTTGAGTAAAAAATTATAGAAAACTAATATTTGTCGATATTTAATAATTAATATCGTACTGACTATTGCAAAAATTGCAAAATGGTAGATGACTTTTCGACTCAATTTAGTTTGTTCTATCGGTGCACGAAATATTTGGCGGTCATTCTGGGACAACCTGTATACTAACCCAAGGATAGTTCCTGAAATCAGAGCACTTAAGATATTTACAAATCTCGGATAATACAACAAAAATACTTGATAAACGAAATATATAGTAGTATATGTAGTAGAGGAAAGTCGCCGATACTGACATAGGTCTTCTAAAATGACACACACCCCCTTATTTCTCAGAAACTAACTATTGCACTTTATTAATACTAATAAAATCATGATCTGTTTAGCTAATTAAAGAAGTACAAACTCATAATTTATATATTTGTGGCTTATTTCTATACTAAATCAGCTAAAAACCAATTCTATGAATCCGAAAAGAAAATTCTTACGGTGTTCTGTTGCAAATTGCGTAATTAAAATAATAGTGACTGTATTATTGATAATATTATGTCATTTTAAATGTTTATATATAGTTTCATAAATTAGTTTTCTCTGCAGAATAGAATATATCTTTATTTATAAAATAGGAATGTTGGTATTATTGCCTACTATGTCAGTTTTGAAGCCCATTTTGTCAGACGCTCATTTTTGCATAACTTACGAAAACGGAAAAACTTAATTATTGCAAAATTGCAAACAGTATTATAAAAATTGCTTATACTATCTGATAGAAGACACTTTTTACTTTGTATTTATGTTTTTGAAGTTGTATTTTTACCTTTTGTTTAAGAAATATTGTCTAAAAACAAAGTGGTATGCCGGTATCGATAACCTTCCTCTATCAATAAACTTCTAATTATGAACATATATTAATAAGATAGGAAAAATGAATACGATCCATCCGATTGTTATTTGAATTATCCAGTTACGTAGGTATTGGTATTCTTTTGGGCCACCGAGTGCTTTCAATATGTCATCTACTACGGTAAGTTCACGCAAGCACATTCTTAATTCCTTAAAAAATCATATTGATCGATTACGCAACATAAAAAATATTATTACTTTATATTTGAATAAAAAGTGTTATTGCAATGTATATAGGTAATGTGATAGATAAAAAGTTATTGAAACTGATTAGTATTTGAAACATAAGATTTAAAAAAGCTATTAAAAGTTAATTTAGGAAAGTAATGCAAATATAAATATTAATGTTGCCAAACATATTTCATCTACAGTAAATAATAATATAAACATTAAAGTTGATGTGTTCGAAAACTTTTTATAAATTTTTATATATTTGACTGTAATTGTGAGATCAAAACTTCTTTAATACTCTCAATAAAGAAAATGACTAAACAAATGTTAAAGACATTACTTTAAAAACGAAGCACCACTACGGTCTGAATGTTAAGATGTTGAACTATTATATATATTATTGCTATTGGTTATTGCGAGGAATATTGTGCTAAAGTCTCGGTGGTCTAAAGACCTTTAGGACGCTCGCACGGAATGCAAGAGATCCGGGTTCAACTTCCGGCCGAGGCAATATTTTTCGCAATAAGTTTATTACAGTTTTTTAAGATTAAATTTGGGAAATTTGGGAAGATTATTAATATTTCAGATTGATATTGCGTTGAAAGTTCGACAACCATATCGGCACGCAATTATGAGTGCTTTCCATTTGATGACACAAATCGACACAAGTCCACACAAACGTCGATTTATCCTTGTTGACATTCAGAGATTGACAAAGATGGAATGACACTTATGTTGACTTGTGTCATCACATGGAAAGCACTCTATAATTTCTGAAATTAATTTATTTAATATTAATATATATAATAGTTCAACATCTTAACATTCAGACCGTAGTGGCGCTCCGCGCGTATTTAAAGTAATGTTTTTAATATAAACGGTCTTATTTCCAATCTTATAAATGTTACAGAATTTAAGTAAATTAAATAATATTCGAGACTAATAGACTATGAGTACATTAAAAAATGTTTACCTTAATATAATATAGTGGCTAACAGGTATTGATGTAATTGCGGTGATTATTATGATTTCCACAAATTTAATTATCTTCCCTGCCACCAGATATATGGATAGTAAAAGGAATACGTAAAATAGCTCCATGTGGTCAAGATATACAGACAAGAGAGACACGGTCTTGGTTGTCCAAAAAGATATTCGAACAAGCCCAAACTGCAGAACGAGCCAGTGGCTGCGTTCAGCAGACTCAGCAGTTTTGCAACCGTTTTATGATTCATCTCGCTGATTGGATTATACTTTTAGATTTAAAGGAATAGTCTTATCTCAACGAAGAATCACAAAATGGTTGCAAAACTGTTGAATCTGCTGAACGCAGCCAGTGATTAATAACGGTGCCAGCGCTGTCTGTAGCGTCTTCGTCATAGTTTCGAACAGTCGGTTAATAATTTGAATTAATTCTTGTCGCACAAGACACAAACGCGTTTAACACTCTTTATAAGAAATTCAAAAATTATTTGTTTCTACAGATCCTCTAAAAACCTTGTGAGAATTATACTATAAGGTACGTACATATGTACATTGGAGGATGAAGTACATACATATCAACTAACAAATATTGATCGACGGAATAAAACGCATATATTCAGATAATTATCTAAATTATAATCTATCTATATAATAAAATATCTATATAATAAAATTATTATCAGATTATAATCTAGATTAGATTACTTTAGTCTCGCGGAATTGTTATTCATATGTATGTGTTATTGCATAGCATACACAAATATATATAAATAATTGCAACGTCTTTGCAATATTTTATCTTTATTCTAGGTGTTCAATGATACATAATAGTATAGTGGAGGAAGACGTGGCTTCTTGCACTATGCATAATAGATGCTTCCACGATGTATAATAGTATGGTGAAAGAAGATATGTGTCCTTTTCCACCATACATAATAGATGCTTTTTATTTACGTCACTTTTGAACGACATGTGTACTGACGAGATAAAGCTGATAACTTCGATGAAGTGTTTTTTGTGAGTATTTAGAAATTCATGTACACGTAACATAATGTTTTTCATAAATTAAATGTGTATAAAATTATTTTTGTATCAATAATATAATTTATTAATATAGAATAGTAAAACTAGATGCTTAGTTTTTATTGTACTCTGAATATATTTTTATATACATTTAATTATAGATACATATATGTTAAATATATATACATATATACGTCATATAATATATACAATTATATAAGTCATATATAATTGTACATATTTTGATAGTATTCATTTTTAGAATATTAAAAGTTCCTTAATAAAATTAAGCATAACTTTGAAACTGTTTGTCGGTAATAAAAGAAATATTTCTTTTTTGTTAATCTCCAGCCTATTCGATTGACTAATCTATTGTAGACATCATAATAAGAGCTAGATTCAACCCTTTTATCTGCTTTAAATTTATTTTGCAATAGTGACAAATTGACTTGTGTTTGATATTCATTTTTAAAAATTAATCGATAATTGCATAGTAATATATATAGATAATAGCAAATTACATTATTCGGATGATATCTTCCCTCTCACGGACACGACCTTGAAACAACCTGACTCTGCGCGGACGTAGCTCGTCGGTCACGGGCTGCGGCCAGGGTCGCAAAGAGGCTCGGCCAGGAGGAGAGAGACAAGGCGGTAATATCGCAATAAAATACGACTCGGATACGTATAAAAGAAATATGTGTATTTGCGTTTTTAAGTACAATATGTGTGTGTGTATATGTATGTGTATGTGTGTCGTGTACAAAGCGGTTTCGGTGTGAGTGTACGGCGTATGTGTGTCGGG
>NW_017298983.1:1174126-1176450 GCF_001594075.2 Trachymyrmex cornetzi
CGTTCGGTTTTTCGCGGACTTGCGAGCTCGCGCGGCCTGTAATTATGTTCGCATTGCCGGGAACGATGCCTTTTGGGGGTGCATCGTTACATCCTTGATACAATGGGAGTTATTATTATTAAATATATTCCTTCGTAACCAATATTATTCCATAAAGAAATCATCCTATCCGTTTATTTTTACTAAGAGATGATTTTTAGTGATGTGTGGCAGAATATATTTTTTCGCGAATTTTAATATTATATTAAAGGTGTAATAAAAATGGTAATTGTAATTGACATGCTACCAAAATTATTACTATCGTAAGTGATCTGGAAGAGAGAGAGATTCGGAATTCACGCCTTCCTGTAACAAGACCACTGGTATTTGACGGATTACTTAACTTTTCTTTGCAAACGGATGTTGTGAATTTGATGTTGAATCAGAATATGTTCCCTAGTAGTAAGGTATCGTCTATTTAACGTAATTAATTGGTCATTCTTAACGAATCTAACGTCTTATCATCGTAAAAATGATGTGGATTTGTCACAACTACATAACGTCAAATAAATCAACGTCGAAAATACGTCATTATTTTTGCATTATTAACGACATAAATGAATTTATATCTGACGTCAATAAGTATAACGTTGTAAAAACGTCATAAGTAAATGACGTCATTAATTGATAAAAAAGATAACGTCATTATTATATCTTAAATAGATCACATGACGTCAATAATTCAAAATGGGTGCATTCAGTACTACAACCACTCACTGAGCGCTCAGTGAGCTCTTGCATTTGATTGGCATATTCCACTAGATCTAAAAATATACACCAATTAGATATAAGAGCCCACTGAGCGCTCAGTGAGCGATTGTAGTACTGAATGCACTCAATGACTAAAGCTGGAAACACAATAGACACAGGCAACAGGCACAGGCAACAGGGAATAACGAGCAGTCCAATCAGAGCTCTGGGATATAATATCGAACTTATACCCCAAAGTTCTGATTGGACGGTTCGTTATTCCCTGTTGTCTGTGCCTATTGCCTGTGTCTATTGTGTTTCCAGCTTAACTATCGACGTCAAAATAACTACAGTTTGCTACCTACTATAAAGATTGGGGTTAAGTTTGCTCTCTACTATAAAGATTGTTCTTCTTTGTATCATTTTTATCATATTTTGAATTATTTATAATTGTATACTGTATTGTAAACAATTATTATTATTGTACTATTGAATTGTAAAAAAGATTACAATAAAAGATAATATTAAAAAAGTTAATACAATATGATTAGCGAAATACAATAAAATAAATTAGACATAAAAATAAAGAAATAAAATAAAAATATACTTACCTGTTAAAACGGGCTACTAAATTTATTAGTAGCTCGTTTTTTTGCAGGTGATACTTCCCTGGTAGCAAGCTGACGTCAAAATGACGTCATTTGACGTCAAAACGACGTCAAAATGACGTAGCTTGCTACTTGGGTTATAAAGAAAAGGGAACCGTCGATAAAATCGGGGAAGGTAGTGAAGGGCTTCTATATGTTGGTTTGTTTTTATTTATTCAAATTTTCTTTACAACTTTAATCAACGTTGATTATTCGTCTTTGTCTAGTCCACATAATAAAAGAACCAAAAAAATCTGGACATTATTCAACGAGGTTTGGTATATACGTAAAAGGCCGGTATATCCATTCTCAAGTCTCTTTCTAGTATATTATAAGAAGTCTGTAATCTCTTTTAAGTCTTGTGTCTACGATACTAGAAATTAGTTCAAAATCCCGGATAAAAAATTGAACAATTACAATAGGCCTGTTCTTTTTGACTGAACTTTTGCACCAGTTCATCTTTCTTCTTTTTCTCTCCAGCAGGAAAGAAGAAGAAAATAGATAAATTGGTGCAAAAGTTCAGCCAAAAAGAACAGGCCTATTGGTCATGTCAAGGTTGTGTTCCAAAATTTACTCCCAGGGGCTCTATTCTTGAAAAGAAACGTATACGAAAGTCTAGGGAAATGCTACAGTATACGTTACTATAGTATTTTCCTAGACTTTCGTATACGTTTCTTTTCAAGAATAGAGCCCCAGTGCTGAAAATGTATAGTATAGGTAATATAAACTGTAGATTTTCAGCGCTGGCAGTGAATTTTGTAACACAGCCAAATTGTCCAAATGTGATTTGTTAAAGCTAGAAACACAATGGCTGCGTTCAGCGGACTCAACAGTTAAGTGAGCACTCGCTGTTATTGGTTATTCTTTTAGATCAGGGCTCGGCACGAAATGCACATTTCGGCCGATTTTCGAGTCGGCTCCGCCTCCCGCTATTCCCCTCACCGCACC
>NW_017298983.1:1177262-1181129 GCF_001594075.2 Trachymyrmex cornetzi
GTTGAGTCCGCTGAACGCAGCCAATAAGTGTATCCAAAAGCACGACCGCTCATTGAGTGCTCAGTGCGTTCTTGTACCTGTTTGGTCTATATTTTTAGATCTAATGGAATATTCCAATCAGATGCAAGAGTTCACTGAACGCTCAGTGAGCAATCGTGCTTCTGGATGGACCTAATAGCAACTCATTCAAATGTTGAGTCCTCTGAACGCAGCCAATGAAAAGCACAGACAATAGAAACAGGAAATAACATATTTCAACGTATCAGAAACCATGTAGATCATGTAAACCATACAGAATGGATACTTTCTGATAGGTTGAAATCTCTTGTTCCTATTGCCTGTGCTTTTCATTGTGTTTCCAGCTTAATTTTTCCTCTGTCCAAAATCTCGATTTCTAGCATCGTGGACATATGATTTTACCAAACACTAAATACGCATATTAAATAGTAACTTTTCATTAAACTGTTTTAATTTCAACAATGTTTTTAAAGAATAATATATTAAATTGGTACAGTATTATGCGGGGTCTACAATAGAAGTCGTAGCAGTCGTAGGGTCTTAAGTCGTAGAAAATTGACCAATCATAGTCGATTATTCTTCTCATATTCTACTGTAAGTCCGGATCTACAATAGGTGTTTTAAGCCTTAAGCCATAAGAAATTGACCAATTACAGTCGAATCCGAGAAGAATAAGAGATTGTGATTCGCCCATTTCTTATGGCTTAAGGCTTAAAATGCTATTGTAGATCCGGACTAATTGATTAATTTTCTACGACTTAAGACTCTACGACTGCTACGACTTTTATTGTAGACCCCGCTTATGAGACTCTATAGTGTAACAGAAATTCGCAAAGTGTCACGTGATCGATATATTCTCTGATTGGCTGGAGTAATTCGTAGTAACTACCATATTGAATTTACTATTAATATACTCAACATCGACTCCTGTCGACGACTGTGGAATGAGGTTAGTAAACTCGTCCTTCAATGTTTTGTGAATATTTATCTATTATTTCATGCTTTGCATTGAATGTTGCATACCTTATGTACAGAATTTACATTCATCAGTGTTATTTACGTAACAGTGTTATTACTACAGTGATATGCAGCGCGCATTCGTTGGCATAGTGATGATGGATGCAAATTCTGTACATAAGGTACATTGCAAAACATGAAATAAGGCCTTGCGCATAACAGAAGGAATAAGGAATTAGGAATAAAGAATAAACGATTTTAACCTAACAGAAATCGGATACATGGGAATACACGGTTTCAAATAGGTTGAAATCGTTTATTCTTTATTCCTAATTCCTTATTCCTTCTATTGTGCGCAGGGCCTAATAGATAAATATTCAAAAAGCATTGAAGGATGAGTTACTAACCTCATTCCACAGCAGTCGACAGAAGTCGATGTTGAATATATTGATAGTAAATTCAATATGGCAGCTACTATGAATTATTCCAGCCAATCAGAGAAATATATCGATCACGTGACACTTTTAGCGTTTTCGGCCCGATCGGGTTTGCACCAACCTGGGTTGGATTAATCTTTCCTATTGGTTGATATCACACGCTCTACCAATAGGAGAGCGCAAAACGCCATTAATCCAACCCAGGTTGGTGCAAACCCGGTCGGGCCGAAAACGCTATTTGTGAATCTCTGTTAGGGGCTCGGCACAATAAAAGGAACAGGGAATAAGAATTTCAACCTATCAGAAATCATGTATTGTGGAATACATAGTATATATTCCACAAAACATGATTTCTGATAGATTGAAATTCTTATTCTCTGTTCTTTGTTTCTTTTATTGTACAGAGCCCCTTACACTATAGGGTCTCTATCACTGAACTATATGAGGTTTGTTCGAGTTGCATGCTCCAACATGCTCCAACATGCTCCTGCCATAGTTCCTACTGACTCTAATGAGTGCATTGGAGTGAGTAGGAGCTATGATTGGAGCATATTGGAGTATGCGACGCGAATAAACCTATATACACTGGAATGGGCATCTTCGCTGCGAAGCATAGAAAATCGTAGCATCAATTGATCAGCGCCATTTTAATTTGGTCAATATAAAAGCAAATCATAAGCTTTCAGGTGCTCATGCGGACTTATGCTGGATTCACACTGGTGACTGGATACAACAAGCGTCAAGCAGCGGAGTAGCAATCAACCAGCGTGACGATATTTACAGTGGCGTAAAAAATATCGCATCGCTAGTAGGTTGCTACTCCACTGCTTGACGCTTGCTGCGTTCAGTGTGAATCCAGCATTACGTTTAGTGTTTTTTAGTGAGATGCATATGTCAGCAAGATTATCGTGTGGGGGATTATATTTGAAAGATTATTTTGAAGAGAGAGAGAGAGAGAGAGAGAGAGAGAGAGAGAGAGAGAGAGTAAAATGTGCAAAGTATCAGCATGAAGTGTTGTGTGCCTGGGTGTGGACAGAGAAATAAAAAGGGCCTTTCATTTCATAGGTAACAATAATTGAAGTGATATTATTTCTGTTTATATATCATTCATGTCCATGTAGATTTCCATACATTGATAGTACATCGATCGATACATCGATCGCAACGCACGCGCGAACGCTTCTGATTCGCTCAAGTATCTGACCCAGCCAAAATGACGGCTGATCAATTGCACGAATTTTCCTTGATGCTCATTCCAGTGTATATATAGTTCAGTGTTTAAAATGATAATAATTATAGGTCTGTTTGCGTTGCTTGCACTTTTGGCATTCGACATCTTCACTTTCTTTCTTTTCAAGACAAAATATGTATCTATCTTATTTTAAGTGCAAAAATATTTAGGGATTTCATGCAACGCGAACAGGGCTTATACTGCAACGTAACATACTATACTAACTATAGTGTCTGCAACGTTGGCACATGCGCATAGAGGACAAAAGTTCCATGTAATCTTTCTCTCTCACACGCATCTTGAACACACATTTGGGCCACGGGAGGTATAAGCAATGCTCCCTCCATGTCTATATGTTCTAAAAAATCCACCAATCATCCATAACCCCGGATCTACAATAGGTATTTTAAGCCTTAAGCCCGGATCCTCATACGGGCAGCAGCGCTTTAACACAAAGCGCTAATTGGTGAAAAGCCGGTTGTGGGGGTAAAATTTACCTCCATCACCCGTTTTTCATCAATCAGCGTTCGGTGTCAGAGCGCTGTTGCCCGTATGAGGATCCGGGCTAAGCCGTAAGAAATTGACAACGCTTGCCACGTGACGGAAGTTGGCGCCAACGTCTCGCTTGCTCAGAAGTAATAGATATATAATTTTCACCGCGCGACAAAAGTTGAACTCAATCCAACTTTTGCTGCGCAGCGGAAGTAATATTATATCATTTCTAGAATTTTTGCATGGTGAAGCTGACTTAAGAACATAGGCCGGTATTCACAGCCAGTTCTTATTTCAAGACCGTCTTAAGTAATGTCTTAAGCCCCAGCTACATCTATCGTAATGTTTATCGTAAGCTCCTTACAATTCTTACGATAGCCAATTAGAAATATCAATGTGTATTGTAACGCTTTTGATTGGCTATTGCAAGGATCGTAAGAAGCTTACGATAAACATTACGATAGATGTAGCTGGGCCTTTAAGACGCTAATGCGGCCCTTTGATTAGTTCGCGACACCTCAAGACTAATAGCGTTTTCGATTGGGCAAAAGTTAGTGCGCACCAGTGCGCACTCAGTTCACACCAACACTGGACGAGTTCCATGGGTTGCACTGAATAGTGCAAGTTCAAAAGAATACGCCAAAATTTTCAGTGCTAAAGCTGAAACTCATTTTTGTTCACTTTGAAGCAATGTTCAACAAAATGTTACAAAACTACAGTAAAAGATATTAA
>NW_017298983.1:1182184-1207596 GCF_001594075.2 Trachymyrmex cornetzi
ACACTGAGTGCAGCCAGTGCACCCCAATCGAAAACGCTATTAAAAAGAGAGAAAGTGAAGATGTCGAAAGTGCAAGCAACGCGAACAGACCTATTTCATGTAAACTAAACCAATGGTTCGCAGTGTTGGCAATGTTGGCACTTCTGCCAGTTGATTGTCCTTAATTTTAAGCAGTTGAAGAAAGAGATTCTTAACCTATATAATCATTGAATATTCCAATATTTTTAGGTAAAGAAAGGCGCGTGAGAAAATTAGTCATTTAAAATGCGATTTTATTTGCAAGAATATTTTATGTGGAATTTGTAATATTCTTAAACGGTACGTTTTAAAACTAATCGATGAGTATATAGTAAAACTAATTATGATATATGTATGACATATTTGGTTCAATTTGCACTTTGATATTAATGTCTGTTTCTACCGATGTATATTAGCTTAATCTTGGTTCAATTAATTCTTTATTTTTTTTCTAATTTTTAGAATTGGAAAAAGATGAAGTATTAATTGAACCACGATTAAAGTTGATAAACATTGGTAATAAATTGTTTTACCAAAAATTACGTTTCTTCACGTTACTTGCACTTTTTACACTCAGCGTCTTTGCTTTGTCTCTCTTCAATGTCCAAATATATTCTTTTTTGTATAGTTATAATTATCAAGACTACAAAATTAATAAATATAAAAGAAAGTGCTGTTAGCCAAGCTAGATGTTTTTTTACTTTATATTAATAAATTATGCATACAATACAAACGTTTCAACTTCTATCTGTTATTCCCAATGTTCAAATGTACAATTAAATTAATAAATGCTGTACATGTTGTTAAAAATGGAAATAACAGTACTATTATTTCCATTTTTATCAACATGTACCACATTTATTAATTTAACTGTAAATTTAAACATTGAGAATAACAGGTTAAAATGTTTGTTATTGTATGTATAGTTTATATATATTAATATAGAGCAAAAACATCCAACTTGGCTTGTAGTCCTTCCTTTTATATTTATTAATTAAAAAATTTTTTTTTAATATTCTTAGTATTTATATGTATAAGTTTTTTCTTTTTTACTAGGTTACGTTCTCAAAAAAAGTTCAGTGATATCAATACAAGAATATTTTATATTTAACAAATATAAAATGATTTTCTAAAACATTAAGAAGTCTTCATATAATTTATAGAAATGTCTAAAATGGAATGTGATATATGCCGTCTATGTGGTATTAAATTTGAGTTTGAAAATTTGAAACATATCTTTGATGAAGTAACTAATTTGGCACATATAATAAATGAGACTTTACCAATTAAGGTATACCAATTAATTTACTACTAAATAAGTTTTAAACAATTTACTATAAAATATTACTGTATGTTTAATTTTTTACAGGTTTCACAAGATGATTGTTTCAAATATATATGTTTAGACTGTTATGATAAAGTTATCAATCATTATAATTTTATTCAAAATATATTAACATATTCGAAGGAAAGTGAGACAAGAACTGTCTCTTTCTTTGAAGTCAATAAAAATGAGAAATTGGAAGATGTGGTGATTTCTAAGTTACACAGTGACATGATATATCCCTGTCCGAATTGCAATAAAGATTTAATAATCTTAATAAACAACAATCCTTCAGCTAGTAGTCATACATTTCATGTTTCATTGGCTCTTGTAAATCAAATAGAGCAATCGCAAGAGAATAATCAAATATCTGATAATGCAGAAGAGTTTAACGTTTGTACATCGAAATCAAGGGCACAAGATGAATTATCATTGAATCATGATATTATCAATGAGAATATAACAAATGATAATAAATGCAATATCAAAAGGAAGCATGATAGCTTGCGAAAAATTGATGTATCGTGTAAACTGACAACTGGTATAAAGAGAAAGATTCAACAAAGTACTTCTACGAAAACATTCGTTAATCCTACTAAGATGCCGAAATTAGAAGCAAACTTAGATACAATGGAACGAAGTTTTGATGAATTAGACAGTGATTACAGTAAATTAAACGTAACTAACTTTATAACATTTCAATCAGTAAACAATGATATAGAATGTCTTAATAAAGAAATGAAAAATGAACAGGAATCTAGTACAGAGGATATGATAAAAAAGAAATATCTTGACAATAATCTTGGTAAATCGCGAATAATTCGAGTAAAATTAAATGCAAAAGAACAAGATGAATCAAATAGTAATGATGATAAGTCAAATATAACTGGCTTGATAACACTCCAGTCAGAAAACGATAATATTGAATACATTACTGATAATAAAGGAATTGAAGATGACAACATGATGGTCGTGACGAAAATGGAAGAAGAATGTGTCAACGAAAATGATACAAATGACATCAATATTTCAAAAAATAATTTAAAACTAGAATGCAATTTGTGTGGAACTCGTTATATTTTACAAGAAAAATATGAGTTTCACATGGAGAGACACAAATTAAACAAAATAGATAAATACGTTTGTACAAAATGCGATAAAGAAACTAAAAATGAAAATTTGTTGTGGGATCATTACCTTCACATGCACAATAGCTCAATACAGTACCTTTGCTTGAAATGTAAAAAAGTATTCACGAAAAAGGCATATTTAATTGCGCATCAGAAAACGTGCAAATTCTCTAATAACGAAACAATGCTAAATATTAAAACAGATGTGGATAACAATCAGAAGATTATTACAAGACCGAGGCGAAAATGCAAAGTCTGCAGAAAATTGATCAGAGATCCTAATGCTATTAGCGATGAAGTAATGTGCGCCTCCTGTAAAATAAGAGGAATTTCCCAGCGACAATATTACTGTGCAAAGTGCCATAAACACTTTATGCGTCAGGAGAGACTCGAGTTCCACAAGATGCGGCATAATGAGAATATGGACGAGTTTATCTGCAGCACGTGCGGTAAAGAATTCAGTGGGGAAAATTCTTTATACGAACATTATCTCTTTGTGCATAAGGGATTTAGACCACATATTTGCGAAATATGCGGCAAGTCATTTCAGCTGAAGGTGCGATTGAAGGAACATCAACGAAAACATACTGGTGAGATGCCTTATCAATGTGAAGTATGCGGCCTGCGATGTAGGACTACACATGCATTAAAATTCCACAAGAAGTCTCATGTCTCTAATCGTCACATTTGCGAGATATGTGGCAAATCGTTCCTTAAAAAGCAGAATTGGAATGAACATCTGGAGAGACACTGGAAGAAAGACAAGAATGTATCACTTCCACGAATATTTACGTGTCCTGTGTGCAACGATAATTTGCCGACCTACCGTATGTTAAAGAATCACATGATTGGAATTCATGAGCTTGACTGTCAAGACCCTCTAATAATGAATCAAAAACCATTGTATGAATGCAACGAGTGTCAAGAAAAATTCAAGCATCAAATGTCGCTCAAGTCACACAAGGAAAAGGTACACGAAGGTAAAATTGTACCTCTTGCATTTCAGTGTGATATATGCAAAAATGTATACAAAGCCAAACGATTCCTAATAAAGCATATTCAAAGTGAGCACAATGACAATAAATGTCAGCAGTGTGATGAAACATTCACAGATAAAAAAGATCTTGATCATCACGTTTCACTACACAATAGTAAGAAGCTGTTTGCATGCGAATACTCTGACAAACGAAGGGATGCTAGGAACTTAAATCACCAAGAACACACGATCATTTTTTACCAGTGTGGAGATTGCAACGAGTCATTCGATAGCTATGCTAATCGCTTAAATCATCGCAAAACGATGCATAAACCCGAGTGACCAGAATGCAAAATTAAATGCGACAATATGCAACAAATTACAATTCGTCTGGACAAACATTTTCGCGAAAAATTAAGTAAATTAGATTCCAAGTAATGTTATAGATGATATAGTTATATATGTATATGAAATTATATAAAAAATATATCGATGTGTTGCTTCGTCGATGTTTTATATATATATATATATACACATATATATTGATGCGGATTTTTAAAATACATACAGTGGGAGCAAAAAATATTCGTACAAGAAAATTTGTCATAAAAAAAGTCTTACTTGTAGAAAATAAACGTTAATTAGCAATTTTATATAATGAATACATTCTGTTCTAACATAAACAAACGAGCTTCGTATGCCTGACTTTATAGCGTTTTCTCTTGGCTGCACTATTGCCCACTAGTGCAACACTCAGACAGTGTACCGTGTTTCTATGGCTACGGTGTAGTGTAAATTTTATGCACAAAGTGGGATTTTGCTACACCGTTTCAAAGAGACCGTGTAGAGCCAGTTGGACATTTAAAATTTGAAAATAAAAGTCAAGCGGGAACAGGGTTTTTTAGCATAATAATAATACAGTGTACACTATGGTGTGTACCACTCTAGTGTAGTGTAGCAGGCAGTGTAGCTCTTACACGCAACTGGTGCGATGTGAGACTGCAACCAGTGTATGTCAAGAGAAAATGCTATTAGAAGCTAAATTTCTCGTTTGTATGAATACTTTTTGAGCATTCAAACAATACAATTTTTTATTTTCGCTTATTTTTCAGATATATTTTATATAATTAATGCATATCTTTTTGGTAGATATAATTTTTAAGAAACATACTATTTTATTCTTTGAATAAATTGTTAATTATCCAACAAGAAACGATCGTCAATTAAACGTCGAATCGAATTGACGTTGAAATCGTCATATTTATATCGATTCGACATTAATTTGATGACTCATTTCTCGCTGGATAATATTTACTTCTTAAAAATAAAGTTTTTTTAAAAAATATTTTCTCTGTACGAATACTTTTTGCACTCACTGTATATGTAGCATAATTTACATAATTCTTAATCGCACGCAGCTGCACCAAATAAATAGCTCTTATTCTATAACTCTTAATGATAGTATCAGTGCCGTTACATTGTTTTACATATTTACAGATCTTGCATATAACGATAAAGTAAAATAACGCAAAATATAATGATATCGACTGTTAAGAGTTAAAGAAAAGGGACCTATAAATTATATTAATTTTTTTAGTTTGGTTTATATGTACATTTACATGTATTATATGATTATGATTGTAATGATTAGTAATATTTTTATATGTTCAATATTATCTTTACGTTTATTTTTAATTTGTATTTTATGTTTGTATTTTATGTTTTCATTACAATGCTTATTACTGTACTTACAAATAAATAAGGTTTAATTAATTGTACTCTTATAGATGGATATAATATAGGATCGATTGTGTCATTTATTCATAATGTTATTGTTTGACACTAATGTTGCGCTTCATATACGCGATATAATCACTATTGTAAATCATTATTTAATAAACATTAATTAAAACAGTACAATCTTTGAAGGGATAGAAGCGATATTGGTGTAAGACTTTTTTAGATTCAACTTGAGGTCAACTTGGTGCAGTCTACTGAAGTAAATATATTAGAAAAAAAAACTTCGTTTCTCGAAATCATAATTAAGTGACTTACACTACTGTGGCTTTCACCTTCACAATTATTATCTAACTTTATACAATTATGTATATTTGAAATATTTCAATATTAACTGCATAATCTCCCGAAAAATAAAAAAGTACATAATGGTAAGCTGGACATGTATTTGAAATATTTTTATTTATTGAAAAATAGTATGTGTAAGACAACTGTATTTTGTATCTCAACGGAGCATATGAAAAGATTTTGTCTCATGGAAGTATATAAAGATATTTTGTATTTTGTAATTCAAATATTAAGATCAACGATCAATTTTATTATTCGAATTACAAAAAAAAACCACTTTAATCTTTCGATTTTAAATACGCAATATTTTCATGTTCCCCCACTGAAATATAAAATACACTTGTATTGCAAAAACTGTATTTTAAATAAAAATACTAAAATACATGCTCAGCTCTAGATATATCGTGCAAACATTCGTACGTTTGCATCACGTAACATCGTTGAAATGAGAAAACAACACGATCATCTTCATTCAAATTTAAATGGCTACTACCGTGCGCGCGTCACGCAGAAATTTAAATGGACGCAGCAATGCAAAAATCAGGTGGTTGCCCGTGTAAGTCCATGGACGAACGTACAATCAAGACAGATTTTCAATCGCAACGATGAAATATCCATCTCAGAATCGCGAAATAATTGATATTACAACATGATACACGTAAATTTCGAAAGAAATGCTCAAGGTTCATCGAGTCACGTGTCGTTTGTCGAAAGTCAACATGAAAAAAAAGCACGCGACGGGACTACTTTCTCGCGGAGGGATATCGGCGAGAGGTTCGTCAACAAGTCGATATTCGAACGGTTTAACCGAGTCAAACCGATCGTTCCTCTTTCGCGACGGGGACAGGCACGACGTGACTTTTCGTGCCGATCCATCGAGGAAGCTCGCCAAGGTGGACGATTTTCCACGAGGTCCACCGTCGCGAAATTTTCGTGTAGGCAAGAGGTTGCATGTAGGGCGCACACAAGCGCACATCTCGATTCGTGACGACCGAGGCAGTTCATTGGACGAAAGCTCAAGGTGGAACGAGTGATTCGTAGGCGCGCACTCATACTGCCATGCGATTGCAAGTATCTACACGTTGATACGAGCAGCGGTTTTGTATTCGATGCAGAGTCGTCGCGACTCGTCGCGGAACCCGGTGCTTCTTCCTCAAAATTCTATTCGTTACCTTTTATTCCCGTCAATCGCAATCGCACTGATATGAATTGTTATTAAAAAAACAATAAAAACAACCAATTGCTGCGATGTAGAAAGGAAAATTAGTAAGGAAAAATGTTAATCGACATTTAGTTTATTATGAGCATCGAAATATAGTGATGCACTCGTCCATTTTATTAAAGTTCATAAATCATTCATTTATAAATAAAAAATTGTCCAGTAAAAGTTTCCAAAGGGATGTTGTATTCTTTATAGACGACTTATTAAGTCCGTGTTCATAGTCGGACCTTATATTTAAGGCTTCCTTAAATTTATTCTTTAGATGCTCAGTAGAGAATAAAATAATTCGTAGAGCATCTGAAGATAAATTTAAGGAAGCTTTAAATATAAGACCTGACTACGAATACGGGTATTATGAGCATTAGATGGTTTAGGCTTTCTATTTCACGAGTCGTTGAATCGGCGCCGCGGCGGGTCGAGTGAAAGTTGGGGCAGCCGAGATGTCTTGATACGGACATGGTTACCGGGTACAGCAAGCAGCACTAGCAGGAGTAGCAGGGCGCGGGCCACGACACGAGACGAGACGAGCAGAGGGGGACTCGCGAGTTCGCAGTGTTCGCACGCATATACCGGCAGCGTAGATTGGCGCACGGCCAACACAGCGAATTCGTTCGCCGGCTCCCAACAAGAACGCGTCGTCGCCGACATATACAGCGTGAGCGCCAACCTAACCGAGGGGGAGCATACATATAGATATAACCGCTATTAATCCTACGGTCGTGGGCGAGTCGGTTCGTGAAAATGGCCGGGGAAAAGCGCAGCCAGGATCAAGACGAGATCTCACTCGCGAAGACGGTACTCGTCGACATCGAAGGCACCACCACGAGCATCAGCTTCGTGAAGGTAAAAGGGCCACAAAGGCGAAGGAAACGGAGCGCGACCATGCGAACGTGTCTTCACGAAATCAGACCGTGCCGGGGTCATTCTCGTATCGCTCCATTCCGGGGAGCGGCCTCATTGCGTTATTTTCCCTCCCGAAAGATTTATTTCGTGAGCAGTGCCGGCGTTTCCCCATAACGTGCTTGCTTTTTTTCCCTTTCCATCCCTGGGAAATCATCGGAGTCTCGGTGAGAAGCCCTCGGCCTCTTCGCTCCCGTCGCGGCGTATATACGCGATCGAATTCCACGGCGGGTTATTGTCCTCGCGTCGGGGCGGTGTGCCGGCTCGAATCGCGAGTTTTCGGCCGACCGTAAGCCGCCGCCGCCGTCGCCGCCGCCGCCAGCCGCTGCCACCGCCGTGTTTTGTGAGACGGAAAAGAGAAGGCATTTTGAGCTAAGGATATCGGTTCGAGTTTTCAGCCAAAAGAATTTACAGCGATTTACAGTTAATGACGTACGGTCGAAGCGATAGTAAGAGTACAGTTTAAAAACAAATGCTGTAATCTTTTTATAGACATCAGTCGCGCTGATATATGTATATACAGTATATGTACATATATATACGTATATATATGTATATATACTATATATATATATATATATATTGACGCGACGCGCCGAGACGCCGCGGAACGCCGTCGGGAAACAACGGGACACGCGCATGATTTTTCCCGGTGAACGTTTTGCGCCGGCGACGGCGCTTGATCTTATGAACGCGGCTTGTTTCTCTTGCAGGAGACTCTCTTTCCCTACGTGCGTCAGAATCTAAAAGACTACATTGAGACGAAGTGGGAGGATGAGGAGTTCAAGCAAGATTATGAAAAGTTAAAGGAACAGGTAAATATATGGAATTTTTACCAGTCAAAGAAGTAGATAAATATAAAAATTTAACAAGATGAAAAAAATAGTCAAAAGTGAAATTTGTCTTTGAAATTGTGAGAGGAATTTATATTAAAGTATTGGATATTTTTTTCCATTTTTTTTTTATATATGAAAATTTTTAATAAAAAATTAAATAATGTGGAATAATTTTTATTTATAATGTTAAAGAAAAATTGAATGACTTATTAGTTCTGTTTTCTGTGGCTGAACTAGTGTACACTTTTGGAACTAAAAATGAGACAGATATACGTTTGATATTTGTTTAAAGCGAGAAAGAGAGTTCTAGTGCAGGAACAAAAAACAGACCAATTGTAAAAAAAGTTTTAGAGTAAATCTTTTGTTTTAAAATGTTGATAATAAAGCTTAAAATAAATGTTAAGACATACATTTAATTAACAATTAAGTTAATAATATAATTGAAAATAAAAATCTTCAATCAAAACAACTATCTTGCTACAAGTAATGAATAAAATGAATAAATTTATAAAGTCTTGTTACAATAAATTATTAAACGATTACTTTTTTTTATTCTTATAAGATAACAGAATTTTTAATGAAAATTGTTAATAATAAGCATCTATCCTTTATTCCTTTTCCTTTATCATCCTTTTAAAGTTAATTAACTATCTTTCTTTCAGCTTATAGTATGAGTACAATTTTTAATTCGTATAAAATTAATCCTTTATCTTTAATATATTAAATTCTATAAACACTATTTTTTTATATTTTTTTATCTCCCATGTACGTTTCATGACATGTATATTTCTTTGTTCTTTACACTAGACATGTATAATTACATTTATTTTAGATAAAGAACTGGTATAGAGAATACATTTTGAAGTAAATTTTATAAAATCTCATTTTTTTAGATGTTCATTTTTAATAATTCTTTATTATTTTTATCAATTATCTTTATTACTTTTTATTAATTATATATCACTTACCAATGGTTTAATAATATGCTTTTATAGGCAAAAAAGGATAAGGAAGAAAAATTGGAAGGCTTTGTAGCAATTACTGGCGATAAACCCGAAGAAGAAAAAGATTCACTTTTGAAAAATGTTTTGTGGCAAATGGATAACGATCGTAAGACAGCTGCATTAAAGCAACTGCAAGGACATATGTGGCGTGAAGCATATAAAACCGGCACAGTTAAAGGACAGTAAGTGATTCTATCTTATTACTCTCATTTGCTTTCATCTTTATATTAGGTAATTTGATTAATCCTATATACATCTTTACAAATCTCTGTATGCTCGTTCACATAATATTAGCAAGCCTACATATAATAACAATATTATAGTTAAAATATATTATAAAAATATGTAAAGACATCCATAATATATATGTATAAAATTCATGTAATATATTATACTACATTATGTAATTATTACAAATAATGAGGTGAATAGTAGTATTTGGGCTCACTTCAGTTATATCTCACTTGTATTCTTTACACATAAGATTTCTTATGTATTATATATGCATAAACATAATTTCTGTAATGCTTGTATTTTTAATTTTATATTTTAACTTGTAAATGTTCTTGCAGAACATTCACAAGTTAATAATGTTAAATTTATTGAAAATTACTTTTTTCCTAAACAGCTATTATTATGAAAAAAAAAATGGTTTTGCGAAAAACTTCAATTGTAATTCTCTAGAACAATATTTGCAAATTAAATTTCATTATAAAAATAATTGCGATTAATAAAAAATGATTATAAAATTTCGTCAAGAAAATAAAAAGATTTAAATTAGTTTTAATATTAAGCTTCAACAGAATACCTCTTGTTTAGCATTTATGAGGATGTTCCTAAAGCGATTGAATCATGGACAAACAATGGCCAAAAAATATACGTCTATTCAAGTGGCAGTGTTGAAGCACAGAAGCTCCTTTTTGAATATTCTGTACATGGTGATTTGCTTAAGGTATTTTGCAATAATATACTATAATGTCCTGTCAAATATCTTGAATTGGTATGAACTATAATATTTTGTCCTATTTTTTAGTATTTCAACGGTTTCTTTGACACAGAAGTAGGTGCAAAGCAAGAAAGTGACAGCTATAAAAATATATTAAGTAAAATCAGTGAAAACCCTTCTGATGTTGTTTTTCTTACTGATGTTGTAAAAGGTTCGTACATTTCCTTTCTGAATGAGAGAATAAATGTGAGAAATAATAATTATTAAAAAAATTTTTCATATTATATTTGAATGATAATTGTAATTATCTGCTTATTCTTTTCTTTCTTTAATCAATAACAGAAGCCGCAGCTGCCAAGGAAGCAGGTTTATCAACAGTAATTGTAGTACGTGAGGGTAATGTTCCACTTACTGACGAAGAAAATGTTACATATACAACTATTAAGTCCTTTTTGGATTTGACATTTCAATCGTCTACAAAGCGGCAAAAAATAGAAACGACAGATGACAAAGTTGATGAAGGTACAGCTGACGTTAATGAGCCAATGGACACTTCCGAGGATGTAGAAATGTCCAATGTCAGTGATAAAAAAGTTGAAAAAAATGATGCAAAAGAAGTAACTGAATCGATAGAAAAAGAATGTGCAAAGGACCAACCATCAGAAAGCACTTCAATTTCATCAGGGCAAGTGGAAGAATCAGCGGTAGATGAAAAAGACGTTTCAAATACTGAACAGAAGATAACAGAATCTAATGTCAAATCCGAGGAGAGCACAAATGAGGAGTCAGGTTCCTCAGAAAACGCAAAAAGTGACGTGAAAGATGATGTTGTCACACTAGCCAAAAAAGACAATGATAAAGACATTGCAGAGAAGACTGAAGAAAATTTAGATACTACTGCAACTGAAATTACCTCTGCAGCCGATGATTCCATGGACGTGTCCGTACCAGAGTCTGCATCAAAGTCTGAGACCACTGTCACGTCTTCCGAGAAAAAAATCGAAGATTCTACAGATGTTACAAAAGATACACAAGCTGAAAGTGTCGATAAAACTGAAACGATTGAAAGTGATGAAAAGGCAGATAACATTGTATCACAATCACAAATTTGTGACAAAAATGTAGCAAACAAATCTGAAGAATGTTTGACAGCGAAAAAAGACGAAGTAAAGGAAGAATCAAAGATTGTTTCAGATACATCTGAAAGCGAGAATATTTTAGCAAAGAGCGAACAGGAAGTAACAAAAATGGAGACAGCAGTAGATGTCACAGAAAATGGGGAAACTATAGAAACAGCTGCGGAAAAAACTACGGTATCGGAAGCGGTAACAGAAACGGAAAAAACAGTTACGGACGTAAGGAAAGAAGCAACCGCATCAACTGAAGCATCTGCAGAGAAGAGTTCAGAAATAATTGCAGAATCTGAAAAAGCCGATGAAAAGGCCCAAACAATGGAAACGGAGACTACTGATGCTGATAAATGCGAGAATGAAACTACACAACAAGAGACAATAAAAGAAGAGGAGACAGTGAAAGAAGAGAATGTAGTGGAAACGAAGGACAAAACTACGGTAGATTCGGAAAAGCAAAAACTCAATGGAACCACACAAAACGGAAATACGGATGTGCCAGTGTTGGATGATAAATTACATAGTAACGGACTGAACGAAGGGCCATCGAAGGAGACAACGAACGAAGACGCGGCGGCGCAAAACGGTGAACCGGAGAGTTTGTCAGAAAGTAGTGCGGAATCCATAAAAGTTAAAAAAGTCGTCGATTCCGCTGTAGCCGACGGTGCCGGAGAACCCGACGTTGTTCCTCCTGTAGTTGTAGCGGCGACGTCTTAACTTTGTTCTTATACAGTTTAAGGAGCCCTTCATGCATAACCCCAATCCACAAGTACTTATTCGCAGGTATAAACTGATATTAATTGAAATCCCATGTATACTTTATGTAAATCGTACTACGTCAAAAACGTAACGCGCTACTTTAAGATGCAATCCGTAAACCGTTTGTTTTGGCGGCTCTATAAAGAAAATAGAAAAAATAGTATAGTACGGAAAGACGCTTCAAACTTTTTTAATTGTTTAGATATCTACAACTATACAGCTATTTTATTTGATGACAATTTCTATTTGTACGGTATCATTAATGTTTTGCGTTAACTCGAATATATGCTGCTTTTCTTATATTGCGAAGGTTGACTTTTTATCGTTAATTCTTTCATGTTTGACTCTTATGATTTTCAATTACTATAATAATTTTTACAAAAAAGACAATGAATTGTTATGATTAAAGTTACAAAACTTTTTTAGTTGTAATTCGCACGTGATCGATCTAGAAGTAATTAAACGTGTCATCCGCATCAATTACTACGTATTCTTGAGGGGCTTTTTTCTAATATTACTCTACGCGACATGTCCGACATCTTTTTTATACCGCCTAAACAAAACAACTACGCCTATACATGAAAACTGATAGAATAAGTAATTTCAAATAGAGTTGCAGTATATTAAAATATCGATTGTATCTGTGCCAAATGAATTTCACAGTTTGAAACCTTGGTTTCTTTATTTTGTCACTTTAATATTTTCTTCCCTTTGATAATTTTACAAATGATATTAAAAGATCTGGTCGATGTTTTATTTTACTGCTACAACAATGAAACTGACTAAGAATTATTTTAAGACTGTATTGGTATCGCCTTTTACTGTCTTGTAGATTATATCATAGATCTTCGTTGCGCACACAGCATATTTAACTTTGTGAATTGATAAAGAATGCATTTTAAGTCTGAATATTTGTAGATACATCGCACAATAAGCTTCACTCAATTACGTTAGTTTTGTTCGCGTTTTTTTTTTTATGTAAGGTGATAAAAAATTGTTTAATATTAGAACTTTTTGTATCGATACGCTTTCTTCCATCGTTTTGTCTGCCTAACATGGTTCGCGTAATGTAATTTTCTTTTTAATGATTGTTGCAATACAGAACCGTTAACTATACAGCTAATGTCGCGAAACATTTGTCAAGGAGCCTAAAAGAATGTGATTTAGCTTTTGTATTTTACAATTTTGCGATTTAATCCGTAAACTGCTGAGTTTTAGAGACGAATGGCTCTATATGGTTACTTAAATAAACTGATCCAGTAATGATGACAATTTAAAAAAGTCATGTAGCCAATTGGATCCATTCTCTTCTATATTTAATTATATAATTTAGAAGCATTCGCGGAAAAGCATATCGATTCGTAGATTTACTCTGTCATTCCTATAAATTAATATTTTGTTACAGTCTACATGTGCAGAATGCATTTATATTATCGCTTTACAGTTAATCTATTAGCAAATTTAATCGCCTGCATTACTTTGCACTAAGATACTTTAAAAGCTGCTATACATAAAAATCTCCAAGAGCAAATATCTGAGCAAATTTTAAATGCAATATATGCATTTTAATTTATAACATTCAATATATATATACATATATATATATATATATATATATTATATACATTGTATGTTTTATGTGTAGTAGTTTTTTGGTATGCACTTTCATGTGTGTGTGTACTTTCACATGAAATTGCTATAGATAAATAAATGATGATAAAGATACTTTGTATCAGCTAGCCATTTAAATTATAGATGCAAAGCGATAATGTAGATATATGTATTGTATGTAGGCTATTGCTCATTTTTGTGATGCTCAACATGATTTTAAAACGTATATGGAATCAATATTAGAAAATAATAATAGCAGTTAAAGTGAGATCGTGCTTTCGGCAGAAAATGGATTACTATTACTTTTACTGTTATTCGTTATGTCCATTCCTATTAAATTGACTGTGATTTATGAATATTGATAGACATAGGTTGCTCGAAACGATGTTATCAATACGCGAAAACGATCGTCTTTGTCGGGTGATATTCCATTGCAATTATTTTTATTCAGATTTAGTGTATCCGCGTCTAGTCGAAATCAGTCAGAAGTGGCGGAGACTTCTATAGATCGATAGACGATTTCGCATTGTTTGCTTTACATTACGTTCGCCGACTATGCTAGGGAGATGCGATAAGACGAAAGAAACGCGACGAGTCTCATACGTCTACGATAGTGCGCGTATAACAGGAGCGAACATAGAACCAGTACGAGAGCAAGCACTTGATATTTTACGGTATATTTTACTCTTGACACACCTCGCATATTTTATTTATAAGTCGTCTTCTCGAAGAGATGGGTGTTTCGATACTTGCGACAGATTGTATTATTTTCGTCATATCACTCGAAGTAATCAAGACAAAAGCGAACTCCCATGCTTTCTATTATGTTCAATAAGGCACCAATAGTTTAAAATCAGCGATCGAATCATTTTTCATATGTATGATGGCACAGATAAATGACTCAATCACTTATCTATACCATCGAATGTATACGCGTTCTAATAACGATTTTAAAATTGATATAGAATGGCAGGTGTTATGTCCTATGATCGTATAAGTTGACTAATAAATCAAATGGCGGGAAAAAAAAGATATGCAGGATACAAACTTTTCAAATTCTTCCTATTTATCGACTGATTCATTGATATTATTGCACATGAAAGCCAAAAAACTGCCATGGTTTATAACAGAAGCTCGAAGGTGAGGTGACGATGTGCTGGAGGTTCTACTCGGCTGACTTTCACGACATCGCCTGAATCATCACTTCCATATCATTCATACTACTGTTTTGCGTCAATAGTCGAAGAGGCCAAAGCGCACATCTTGATCGCACGTTCAGTATCACGCTCAATTCTCAATTATACATCATGTATGATGATCGTACCGATTATCGTTTTATTAACATACATACAAACTGATTTTTCGATATTTGCATATGTTGCTCTAATTGAAAAACATTTACTTATAATCTTAGAATGTATACAAATCTCTACAATATATATAAAACTCACAATAATTAGGTTTTTACAAAAATTTATCAAAAGCCATACACTATTGAATGAATCTTAATGACAGTCGAACTGGTGTATTGAGTTCTGAATAATACAGAGAGAGGGAGGTGTTAGATCCAATTCTTTAATGGTACTTTAACTCAAAAATTAATATTATATTTGAGCCTAATTTTTACTTCGTAAAACTCAAAATGATAAAAAACGAGTGACGAAAGATATAATTTTCTAATTAAATTTTATAATTTATATATTTTTAACAAATAATAACAAATAATTAAATTTCGACTTAGAATCTTGGAAGAAGAATTCACAATAATAACATGTTACAAGTTCACTTTATGTTATTATGTTATTATGTAATAATTGTCATGTTATTATGTAATAATTGTCAATGTTATAGGTAATTTTACAAGATCTCTGTTCTTGATTTTATTTTTGTTTTTTTTTTTGGAAATAGAAAATGATTTTTTAAAAAATATTATAAATTTGATTAAATTATAGAACCGTATATCTTTCTAAATACTCTATTATAAACTTGAATATTACTACATTTATTATCAATTTTCTCTATTTGCTAAATTTTTGAAACAATTTTAAGATAAAAGTCCAAATGCATTCAACATAGTTTTAACTTCTGTAAAAAAAACTATGAATGAGCAAAACTTGATGTAACACTGGTGTAACACTGCCTCGTTTATTATACGAAAATTACTCGATTAAAACTCATATCAATCTCTATATTACTATTCCGATTATATTTTGTTTTAAGACGACACGTGCAACAAGATTCAATAGTTTTGTGATTTAGTAATAGATTTACCAATTGTGACTCTGACGAAGCATGGAAATAAGGATCCTGTAACATCGCGCCTTTAGGATTATAATTCACAGGAAACTGCCGTCTTTCCAAAGCATTAAAATTATACGAGCGAGACGATCGAACAAAAAAAATCTAACGTAGGACTTAAACAAGAGTAACCTTACCATATTCATTAGCGATATTATTGTTTGTAATTCATTGGCTATATTATCTGTAATACATCAATATAATTGTAAGATAGAGACGTAAGGACTTCATCAATACTTTCTAATATTTAAGGATAGATATCCCCACGGGGGAAAGAGTGGAAGTCAAATATCAAAAGAATTTGTAAGTTAAAATTAAAAATTTTTTCTTTGTCGAATTCGTATCTTTTATTATTTAATATTAATTTATTATTAACTTTTAAACATTGATATGTGTACATGTCTAAAAACTTAAACATATATGTATACATTAAAACAAGAATAATTTCTGCCATCTGTACAATTCGAATAACAAGTATGACATAGTATCTAAATACTTTTGATCATTGAATCTGAAACTGAGAAAATTTGTAATTTATAGCATTTTTACATCACTATGGTAGCTAAAATTTCAAAGATATATTTTTTAAGATTTTGTGATTTTTATTTAATATTTTGTGTATCTTAAAACATTAACGTAATAATCATTCCTAAAAACAAAGAATTTGAAATCTCTGTTCTTTATAACTTAGAATATTATTCTTGTATTTTAACTCAGTCTGTATTTGATTTCCACTTCTCAATTGTTCCTACGAACCTGTCGCATTTCCCAATATTTTCTGTTTCATCTCATTTATGTTTTCGACAAATACGTTCTTCCCCCGAGGGAAAAATTACAATTATGGTTACAATTAATATTCTTTGTGGTGTTCTCTCACAGATATCCATGTGTGTGTACGTTAGATTATAAAACATGAGTGTTATATAGTTCGATTTGATTTTTTAATTTATATTTGATCCTAAGACAACAATCGCACTATCGATAGATTCCTATATATGTTTACTAAATAATACGAGTCCCCCCTCCCTCCCAAAATATACGTTGTACAAAACTAATCAGTAAATTCTATTCGTTCTGAATTTTGATTGCATTCGTAGAGCAAAATAAATGAGTTTTGCAACTAGAATTGTGACGTTCATTTTTATTTCAGTCTCCCATGTAACGTGTCATGTAACATGTATGTACGTGTACGAATTTGAATCTAAAAGTTGTGTGTTTAAAAAAAATGCGAACTGTAAACATATACTAATTGAACTTTATTAATAATCATTCGATTTATGAAACACAAAATTGTTTTTTCTTACGTCACTTTCTGTGACTAAACTATTAATTTGTTATATTCGCATAAATTCGGATAAAAGTCTTGATCGAAATGTCAAACTCAGGATAACAAATTTTTATAGCGTTTTCTATTGGCAGAATCAGTGCACACTCAGTGCACATTAAAGTTGTTGTACACTATTCTAATCTAAATGTAAAAGTGAGATAGCTTAATTGATAAAATGCCCAATATGTATTTTATCAAATAGCACAATAAAATGTATCTAATATTTTACGGTTTAATTCATTTCTATATTTTTATTAAACGTACATCTTTACGTCGATTTTTGTACAACGGCTTTAAAGTGCACTAAGTGCACACTAGTTATGTCAATAAAAACGCTATTAGTCAAAGAGAGTGACTATACATATATATAAGTACAGTTCATATAATAGTATGTACGCATTGTTCCCATACATACATATGATATATGTATTGTTCCCCAAATCTTTATCAAGACTTATAAATTATCGTAAGTTTGTCTTAACATTTGCATCATGCGTTTATATTATACTATTATAGTATATTACTATATTGGTATATAGTATACTATTATATTATAGTATAATAACGGTAATGGCTACGTTCGGAAACGTCGCTCGGATGCCTTCGATGCCTCGGATTCATCATCTGTTTTTGTTTAACATTAAATGTTAAACAAGGACAGATGATGAATCCGAGGCATCGGAGGCATCCGAGCGACGTTCCCGAACGCAGCCATTATTAAACGTTACTATATGTTAAGATTCCAACATTTTGATTTGAATTTTGTCCGTGACAGTAATAAATTGCCAAAAAAGTTTCTCGCATTATGCAGAATAATTTCACTGATTAAGAAATTAATTGCGAATTTTATGTAGAATTTATATATATACTTATTATAATTATCAATAAGGTATAGGATGTCTCATCATCGATTCAATTTTTAACACGTATAACTTATACGTAAATTTGATGTTCATTTATAATTTTCCATGAACAATATCGTTTATCATAAATTTTTCATCTGTAATATCTTTGCATTTTTAATTCTAAAATAATATATCCTCGTTGAAATTTAATAGAAATTAAAAAAAGAATAAAGTTTGATTTCCAGCATTTATATATGATGTATATAAGATTTAATTTATTAAAAATGTTTTTAATTATTTATTCGAAAGCTATTAATCTTTCGACATTTTTACTAACAAGAAGATAAAATTACTCGGAATACAACAAATTGCCATTGAACGCTGGTACGATGAGTCATCCTAAATATCAGATTTAAGGATCACTTATAAAAACGGGAGCTGTATATTTTAAGTTTTGAAAAGAAATTATAACAAATTAGAAATTGCACATATTGCAAGTAGATTGACATAAATTAAATGATGGTCGATCATACTTTTCGATCTTTTAACTCGTCCATTCGACTATCACCCCCATTAGTTCGTAACGTTAGATTAATTCATTAAATGTATCATATCTTTATCACGATACGATATAGTAATAGTTATAGCAGCGTATTTTACAGACTATTAGAGGAAAGGCTTCTATTATGAGATACCGAGTTCATTTTAGGTAAATGCTAGAAGTCTATAGGCAGAATTTAAAAAAATAACAGATCATTTTGAAGGGAATTTAATAAGCTTTAAGATAACGTTACATAAAACTTAATTCAAAAAAATTCCATCTTTTTGGCAAATTAAAGAAATGTAAAAAGTGAGCAAATCGCAAAATCAAAAAATTGTGCTCCTAATATGAGATGCCCCGAGAAATCGATAGTAAAACGCAAAATATATCAGTATTGCAATTAACAAACTTTATTTAATGTGTGTTCCTAAAATACAAACAAACACAGCCAGTGTGCGCGAAAAATGAGCATGCGATAGATTATATTAAGAACTCGTTTTCAGGTAGTTGGAATCAAGTATCGCAGATATAGACGAAGAATAACTCGACGTTCATTCCGGTTGTCTTTTTTATTATTGTACAATAACATTTATACTTTAGCAACGATTTTCACTATAACATAGGAGCATGGGTTATTTCATATTAGGAATACCCTGGGTATCTCATATTACGATTTCCACGCCTTATGGTTTTACGATCATCAAATCTAACTTCTGTAATTAAACAATTTAACATATCCCATATTTTTCTATTAGTACGATCTTACTCTATCACTACATGAATAATTTATTGCCAAATATTTATTTATTAAATAATAAACAAGGTTTAAATGCTCATCTCAATGAAACTTGAAGACATTCAAATTCTAAAATCTTGTTTTACAATGACTACAGGCATGATCTAATAATGAATTTTCTACTAAATAGTTTTCAATCAAAGAGCAATAAATTCATGGTGGAACCAATAGATAGCGTTTATTAGTTTAGCAGAAACGCCGCTATCTCATATTAGGCGCCTATCTCATAATAGGGGGCTTTCCTTTATATGTTAATCAATACTTTTATCGTTCATGTTTATTCACCGTTTTAACAGCGTTTTAACAATACTTTTATCATTCATCGTTTTAATAGCCGATAGAATATACAAATGATATTTGTAAAATGATACAGATATATTTCCATGAAGTTTTATTCATTCGGTGGCTAATTTATCACGTATAAGATGGTATAAATACGCATAATTATATGTATATGTATGTCTTTTAATCAATATAATTTTATCTTTTTAAATAAAATTTCTTTCTAAATTTTTTTTAATTAATATATCATTTAAAATCTACCCGCATTTATAGATAAAATTGCTTACTTTAAATTTGTAACGTACTTATTTTTATGATGAAATGTCAATTTCAAAGTTCTTTAAATTTTGCAATGTAATTGTAAGAACAAAATGTATTGAATATTTGGTACTGAAAATACACGATTTCAAAAGGTGAGCTTTTCCGCTTTTCTTTCCTTCACATAATTATTAGCCGCGAAATATATCCTATCATCCTTTTGTACTTATGCGGAAAAGAAAATGGAACACGTTCTGTTGAACAATTATCTCATAACTGGCAGCAAGGTAAAGTGCTTAATTTGTAATGAACGACTTAGCAGATTTGGAATCTCAGTTTCCAGAAAAACTCTAATTAAAAAAGCATTTGCCGATCATGTTGAGTATGAAAAAAGGTATTTTTTATACTTGCTAAAAATATCGTTAAAAGTTGATTTTGTTTTGTTTTAATGTCATTATAATCAGAAAAAAGAGATATAATTAAAATCATGATTGAACACGTCGTATCTCTAAAAATGAAATTACAAATTATTATTATAAGAATACCTTGATATTAAATGTTCTTTATATACAAGAACTTTGTGTTCGATAGTATTTGTTTAGCAATTATTCTATCATATGTATAGACACATACGTGCATATATAGAGGAAAGTCGCCGATACTGACTAAGGTCTCCTAAAGTGACACCCCCTTATTTCTCAGAAACTAACTATTGCACTTTATTAATATTAATAAAATCATGATCTGTTTAGCTAATTAAAGAAGTACAAACTCATAATTCGTATATTTGTGGCTTATTTCTATACCAAATCAGCTAAAAACCAATTCTATGAATCCGAGAAGAAAATTCTTACGGTGTTCTTTTGCAAATTGCGTAATTAAAATAATAGTGACTGTATTATTGATAATATTATGTCATTTTAAATGTTTATAGTTTCATAAATTAGTTTTCTTTACAGAATAGGATATATCTTTATTTATAAAATAAGAATGTTGGTATTATTGCCTACTATGTCAGTTTTGGAGCTCATTTTGTCAGACACTCATTTTTGCATAACTTACGAAAAACTTAATTATTGCAAAATTGTAAACAGTATAAAAATTGCTTATACTATCTGATAGAAGACACTTTTTACTTTGTATTTATGTTTTTGAAGTTGTATTTTTACCTTTTGTTGAAATATCGTCTAAAGACAAAGTGGTATGTCGGTATCGGTGACCTTCCTCTACAAGATAATTAACGATAAAACTCTCGCATAAGGACAAAACGGATTAAACTGAGATGAAATATCTACCATTTTGCATTTTTCACATTAGTTAACAAGTTATTAATTTATGAAAATAGGCAAATTTGTTAAGCTAATACAAGACAAAAATTATTTGACTTTTAAACAATGAAACGCCCTGATAAAAAATTTTTTATGAATAAATTATGTATATGAATATGTGTAAAAATACATGAACATGTATAAATATTCTTAAATACACAGTAAAAAAGAAAATGTTAATTTTAACATTTTTTACATGTCCCAGGAGATCCACTCTAAATTTTAAGTTAAAGTAACTCATTTGTCTTGTGTTATTTATTAGCAAACTAGTAATGTTAAATAATTGACACAATACTTTACATTTATATTTGTTATTTCGACTTTAAGGGTAATTTAAAACTAACATATAAAATAAGTAGAGTACATAGAAGAGTAGTTGCAGTAACTCGTAAGAAAATGTTAATAAAACATTTTGATTATTTTAAGATTATTTAAACTTTAATTTTTCTTAGATGTTAAATTGATTTTGAGATATATAGATTCATTGAAACAATTGTATTAAAAACACTCAAAATAATATTCCATTTTTAATTGACATACGCAATTGTTAAGTTAAAAAGGTGACATGAATCTAACACATCAAAATGTTACAAAAATAATAACACATCGGTTATATGTTTATTTTACACATTGAAGTAATAATCAAAATGTGGTAACACAAGAAAAATGGATGCACGATTTTTTACTGTGTATATATAATTATATATGAAATATGTACCCAAGCATGACAACAAATCATGATAGCATCAAAATGACATTAAAATGAATCGGAAATGATAGAAAAATTACTTTTAATGATCATTTCGGAGTCATTTTGACATCATTTTAATATATCATAATAATTTGTTGTTCTGCTTGGGTATATACATATCCATATTCATCCCTCTTTCTTTTGTAAAATTACTTTTTAGTTAATTTTAGTGTAATAAAAATAATAATAATGTATATAAAATAACTAAGAACAAACGGGCAACTAGGAATTGGCACAGTGATCGGTTCGTAATTCGCTTTGAAAAAGCTTTATCTTACATTAATAAAAAGAACTTGTACATGTTTTGGCTAGCCTTTTAGCCTTTTTCAGCAATAATATGCTAATAGGTGATGATCCATATATTGGTAGACGAAACATACGATGTTACAAATATTGGCAATTAATTCGGTCGTGATCATTGTGTGGTAACCCTTACTCCATAACGAGAGTCGTTCTCACCAGTTACAAGGCTGGATGGTAGTAATGACTAAAATTTCACACTGATGTAAATCTCCAAACATAATTCGCATATAGATTCAATTATAAAGCAGTTGTTAATATAATAAATAATTCACAGAATAAAAATGTCAAAAAATGTAAAAAATAGTGTTTCACACCATTGTCCGTAATAATTAAAATCAATTAGATGTCAAAAGACTATCTATTACATGTGAGAGTCAAGATTTAACTGATAATAATAATGAGAAAACGTTAAAAAGATAATTTTCGCATTATTACATTTCTCCAAACTGGATTTTTCTAAAACAAACAATGCAAAAATTATCTCGCGACGAAGGTGCATTCTATTGAGCGCGTCTCTCTTTCGCGACGCGAAGCGAGAGGGACTGTGCACAATGAAAGGAATAGAGAACAGGGAATAGAGAATAAGAATTTCAATCTATTAGAAATCATGTATTGTGGAATACATAGCTTCTTATAAGTTGAAATTTTTATTCTCTATTCCCTATTCCCTATTCCTTTCGTTGTACGTAGCCTCTCACGCTTCGCGTCGCGAGAGAGAGAGAGAGAGAGAGAGAGAGAGAGAGAAGTTATGTTTAAATTATAAACACAAATAAGATGTTTTGATTGGTTAACTCGTGAAGACGCAACGCATGATGTGTTCAGTGGAAACACACCCTTAGATCAATATTACATGCGTCCGTTTTTTGTCGTACGATGAATTTTTCAAGCGCGTATTAATTGGTTGCAAGACAGAGAGGATCTCGGACTTCTTTGTCTTATAGCCAATCAATGGGCTTGAAAAATTTGTATAGCAAAAAATGGACGCATGTAATATTGGTCTTAGTTATATTACTTAGCCCGGATCCTCACACGGGCAACAGCGCTTTGACACAGAGCGCTAATTGGTGAAAAGGCGGTTGTGGGAGTAAAATTTACCCCCATCATCCGTTTTTCACCAATCAGCGTTCGGTGTCAAAGCGCTGTTGCCCGTATGAGGATCCGGGCTTATTTGTACGCTGCTATAATCTAGATATATTTGTATTTTACAAATCAAGATAATTTCAACTCCGTTGCTATACGTCGTATATTGTTAATTATAAGTCAAGCCCATCTTTTTGTTTAATTCAAGATAACAGATCTGCATCAGAACAATTATTTTATAATTGTATAATATATGTATCAAAATCAGAAATTTGGACAACTCTGTTTGAAGTTATTTTTCGGCAGTTGGTAATATAAAGAGCAGTATTTACCTACTGTTTTATATATATATATATATAGATTAAACTTTATAAAAAACTTAGTTCAATTATTATATGTATATCTGATATAACATATAAGATATATAGATAAAATGTTTTTTAAGCATATAGTCGATATATTAAATAATATCGAATATAATATATAATATAATAAAATTATATCGTAAATTTGATATTTCAAAGCTGTTATCGAGCGTAGAATAATAATTTACCGAACGTACATGTTTCATTTTCGTTTTTACCGAGGCTTAAGTTATACCAAGTCTATCGTACTTTTGGATATCGCGGAAAGATGGCGTTATCAAAATATATCAAATGTTCGATTTTTCATTAATCATACACGTTACAATTTACACCATGATTTTAATAATTTTCACTTTTTCAACATTAATAATAAATATAAATTATTAAATATTAATTGAACATATTTATAACCTTCTTTGTATATGAAAAATAAATTTGATCAATCGATGATTTTGACTAATTCTATTTAAAATATCTTTAAAAATAGATTTTACAAAATATACAAAATTAACTAGAATTAATATTAAAGAAACAAGATATATACAATGTTTAGATTAAAATCTATAATTTGTACAGAAATGTGAGAGATATCGAATTATTCTTACTTAACAATAACCAGGTTACAGTTTCTATTTAAAAAAATAAAACTGAAACTGTAGAATCTATCTTGCGCGTTCACTTATTTAAAGTTTTAAATATACCTATATCTAAAATTTTTTTGTTTTATCTGATCGCAAATTTGTGCTAAATAGTTCGAATATAAAATCTTCCTTTAATTACAAGAAGACGTACCGATCAGATGAGGGTTAATTACAATTATAAAATACAAGCATCATCGACAAGTAAGAGTTTATTGCTATAACGTTAGTTTATAGTTACAGTTATTCCCATAGACCTCGCGATATTCTTACTTTTCAGGAGTGAGATGCAATGATATTCTCTCGCATACAAAACAGTCGATCAGAAAACCGAATCCCCATTCACAATTACTGGGAGGTTGCATCCCTTCCTTCATCACTCGCTCACCCCATCTCATGCTGTCACTAGGCCTACCGCTCATCCTTTGCTTTTTTTTTCTTTATATTTCTTTTTTTCGATATCCTCTCCTTCAACCTCACAATTTCCCTCAGTCCCCCATTCCTTCGTTCTTTACTCTCCCACCCACTCCTCACCGTCTTCATTTCTCCCTCCTCTTCCTTTTCATCTGTACCCTGTCCTTTTCTCTCTCTCTCGCTCTCTCTCTCCCCCCTCTCTCGCTCTTTCCCCCCCCTCTCTCTTCCTCTCTCTCTCCCCCCCC
>NW_017298983.1:1207757-1209011 GCF_001594075.2 Trachymyrmex cornetzi
TGTCTTTCTCTTTTCCCCTGTCTCTTTCTCTTTTACTCTTCCACTTCTATATTTACTATCCTTGTTCTCAATTACGCAGGCTCATCACTTTTCCGTAACCCAAGTATTGTTGTACTTTGTATATGACATTTTGATGCATTCTGCTATAATTAATGAAGGATTTTCAAACCCCCTCCAAAAAAAGTTCGGGGATTATTCGAATAGATCGATAATTGATTTAATCAACTTATTGCTCCGATGTGCTTACACACGCTATATCGCGAAATACCGTTGTATACTGTCAGATGCAAAATAAATTAGATATACACATATATATATATATATATATATGTGTGTGTGTGTGTGTGGTAGTATGTATTTACATGTATGTATATATCTACATGTATGTAGAAATTTTCTATAAAAGTGAAAAATACGATACGTCGTTTCGGATTAGAAAAAGAATAAAAATAGGATGTCTTATTACTTAAAAAATTAATGCTTGAGTTATAAATAAGTGTTGACACTGATCATAAAATGTAATTACTGAATCCTACCTGTAACTGTGTGAGAATGGGGCTAACACCAATCTGTAACACACGCTTGAAGATTGAAGATGAAATATAATCTTTGAAGCATGAATTAAAAACACTTTAAAAAACAACGGTCATTTTAATTCTTAAATACAAATATGCATGCTTTATATACACGGCATATAATATATAAATTTATGCTAAATTTTACAATAACTTGAAACCTGAATAACCAACATTATTTCTATGACATACATTCTATGTACTGAATGCGACACTTATTCTAACTTCAAGTTACGGATATTATATACATATATACTTTCACACAAAGTAAAACTGGGATAGTACATTCTAAGTGTAACAGTACTGGTTCCTGCGGTTGTGATGATAAGCTATCGAAGAGATAGAATCAGTTTCATCCCGTTGCTGTGCAACAATTCTCGTTCGAAAGAGTTCTCTTATTAACCCTCTTATTCCTTCTTAGCCATGTCATTACCCTTTTAACCCTTTCAATTTGTGTTTCATTTGAACACACTTTGTACATTTTAAGCTACACGTGAGGTATACATTTCGTAATACGAGAGATCGTAGTTGATTATATTACATATTACTGATAAAATCGAACGAAAATTATATTTTTTAATGTGTGCGTATGTCAACGGATATCATACTATTGCAATTGATTGTAGTGTACTTTTTTTAAAGAAATACACGAATATTTATTTTATATATATATATATAT
>NW_017298983.1:1209198-1218546 GCF_001594075.2 Trachymyrmex cornetzi
TTTTTTTTGCTTTATATGCTGCAATGTATCGAATTTTCGCGTAAAATTGATAAGATATATCGATCTTTTTATGGATATTGCCCTAACCGAACAATCTTGTATTTCTGGTTCGTTGAAAATACAAAATATTCAGCGGATGCACCCAGGACGAGCGTCGCGAAGATTCGCCTTCTGACTTCACCTGGCCGCAGCTCGAAGCAAGGCTTCAAGAAGACGGACCGGTTCCAAAGGATGCTCTTCCACCTTTCCGTCCTTCGAGCAGCGGCTGTGCGTCGCCGTAAGTTGCTTCTTCGTGGTCGGTCCGTGTCTTCCCCCGTTCCCCCGTGACTCGCTCATGAACCGCTGCTTCTTCGGCGTCTTCTTCGTCTTCGTTGAGCTTCCTCCTCCTGCTGCGCTCACCTATCTCAGCCTCCCCGTCTCCTGGTCCCCGGAGTTTCCTGTACGTGGCCATGCACGCGCGAAGGCACGCGGTATACGCCATCCCGCCCGTCCTCTCGTCATCCTCGCCGCGCCTCCGATCCTTCTCTTGATAATTTATTTTTGATAAACCACGCGCCCCGTCATATCATGGCCACGCGGCATGGGAAACTCACCTCGCCACTTCACACGCGCCTTTCAGCCCCAAAGAAGATCTCCGCTGTCGGTCGAGAGCGCGCCGCCGCGCCGCGGTTGCGGCGAAATCTTTCCTCTTCTCCCGGGCGAGAAATCGTGTTCGCGCAAGGTCGAGACCTTGTAAATCGTAGCGAGGCGTAGCGAGTCATGTGGCCACATATATACCGATTATCGCATCAAAGCAGATATTGGTTTTTAGCTAATGTTTCGATCAAATCGACATTCTTAAGATCATTTGGATGTGGCTACCTAGACACTGCAAATATGTAGTAATACTATATATTTTTGTATACGTAGACTTTCTCGAAACCTTTATATTTTAACGATTTTCAGTTTTAACGATCATTTCTTAAATATAATTATATCATTATTATTACTTCTTTTTGAAACAATTGAAATAAATAGATAATGTATGTCGACAATTTTATCTTTCATCTTTTTGACATTACTCTACATTTTCCACTTCTAAATTTTCATAACTACATAACATCTAATTTATAATGTATTAGTGGGATGAAGAATCTAAATTATTTAAACCGATACGATTAAAATTTAATAAGAGACCGATTTAATAGTTAAATATATTTATTTATGTACGATTCTAATTATTTTGTCATGTATGTTATTTATTATTTTAGGAACTGATTCGATCTTATATGATATATTTTTTTAAACACTTGCTTACAAGTTTGCTCTTAATACAATTTTTTTCAACTAACAGTATTACAAGATCTTATTCTTATATTTCTTCGCGTCTTAGTTTCTTTCGCTGTATTATATTCCGTTTCCGTTGCGTTCCGTAATCGGGACGAATATTCGCGTGACCGGATGCGAAAAATCCGGACCGATATAGAAGCGCAAATCACGCAAAAAAAATGTAAAAAAATGTACACAGAAAATTTCAAAGTTTATTCATCATAGATAGGATCTATCAGAGCTAATTAATGCGAAAGAAATCTCTTAATGAGACATGACTTTTAAAATATTATATTATTAAAATCTTTCATTTTTTTTTTCATAGGAGAATATCTTAAAAGATTCTTCTAGAAACGATATGGATGCTATAACAACGCCGTATAAGAAAAGATAATTTCAAAGTTTGATTTTTTTCGTCGACAAGTGGCGCATATCGGTATCTCTTATCGCTGGCAGCGCTCAAATATAATAAATCGGTGCACCGCTAGAACAAGGCATTGATTGAAATTTAATATGACGAAAAAGGCACTCGAGAGAGAAGGCGTTTTAATATCACGTACCTGTCGAAAACAGCGCGGTCCTACTCTCGGTGGCCACACGATTAATAATTTATCACCTGTCAACTCCTGATCGAGGTTGATGAGTGCACTGCCGAATTAGTATACATCTATGCGGATTTAATTTGATTGCAAAACAAGATCGAAAAGCTGATTTTCTGTGAACATTCTGCTATTACTGAGTTTCTGCCTATTATCTAATATGAAACGTCAGCTTTACGAAAAAAAAATTTCAGCAATTTTGAACAAATCACATTAACTTGTCATTCTTAACAATTACTTCACTTCTTTAACTAGCGAATGTTCGTGCTGCATGACTGCTGCAGTCAAATAAAAAACTTTTTACACAAAATTATACGATACATCGTCCTACATAATTTATTCTAATTTTTTTCTGTATATGTAATATAAAAATATATAAATGCTATATGTAAAAATATTTAAGTGTTAACACATAAAATTATAAATATCTTATAACTGCACTGTTATATTTTCAATTACTAATTCAATTGTGAATCGGAAGAATGTAAGAAATGTCCCATATTTCTTGAACCCCCCGAACTACAATACACTTTCTATATACACTACCGCTTTGCGTCTTTCTCCCACAACCCTCGTGAGATTGGAGAAAGAAATGTCGTTTCCAAGCAATTTTGTGGATTTTGTTCTTTCGTAGTTATCATTATCGAAATAATTTTTCTTTTAATCGATTTTATCAAAATTTTTATATCTTTTTGAATTTTGTATTAATTTTTATATATATCTTTAAGACTATTTGAGAATGAAAATATATTTGTAATCATGATTCTCTTTTAGCTATATCCATTTCAGAGAGAATCAGTATATAAAAAGTTAAACCTAAATAGAAACGATAAAAATTTAATTCAAAAAGTAATACGGCTCCTATGAATAGAATTCAAAAATAATTACAACAAAGGACTAATAAGTTAAATGTTCTTGTTAATATCTATATTATTCAAATTAATATCACTATTACAAAATTTATTTTGAAACATCAAGGTATCGATCTACATTGTAAGATAATGAGGAATTGATTTAGTTTTAAATCGACAAATGGAATAACTATAGATGAAGAATTTGTACAAAAAAAAGATACCATAGAAAATATCTTAATGCGTGTGGCTGAACGATGTATAATTTTATCAGTTTGATGATTGCGACTTAAATTATGTACACGGATGACCTATTTTGTAAGATCGAAACGTTTGTTTTTGTAATAACATTAATTTGAATAATATAGGTATTAGCAAAAACACCTATCTAGGGTCATTAGCCTTTTGTTGTGATAATTTAGAAATTACAAAAAACTACAAAATAATTTCTTTTTAAATTTGGAGAATGTTCCCACGTTTAAATAAAATATAACTTGATTGAGTTATTATAGAATCTGTTCGATTTATGGATTTTCTTAACGCATCTCAACGTACACTATCATGCATTACTGCAAATGACGCATTAACGTGAGAGAGGAATGGATCCCGTAAGAATGTGTCCAGGGCGGTGAGCGGATAGCGGATAACGCGTGATTCACTCTATGACTCAAGCTCTAGTCGCTTCGGTAGCTCTAACCGCGCGGTAGAAGGCGCGCCCGGATCACGGCATAACGTTTTCCAATCCGAGTCAGCGACTTCTCCGCAGTTAATGTCGTGGAAAGAAAGAGTTAGGCGAGTATGCTTGCGCATGTTACATCATCAATACCAGCACTTTTTTCAACTTTTCATAATAAGCAGCAAAGTTAATCCTGATATTAATAAACGTACATTTCATTTATCAATATATAATTTGTCACTTTCAGCAAAAGAATTAAAATTTTACATATAATTTAAAAAATATGGATATTACAAATTAGTAAAGTCCATCGTGTAATTTGTACATAATTTACATATAAATACATATACAAATTTTTCAGACTGTGAAGATTTAGTCTATAAACTTGAATGAATTAAAAAATTTTTTTTTTCAAGTTAATACTAAATATATGAAATAAAAAATAATTAAATTTCTGGAACGATCGAATAAAGATGAAATATTTATCTCAACTTTTTATAATGATCATGAACATAGAGTGAATAACAAACGAAATTCGTAACACACGCGCGAACATGGTTGTTGTGTACCTACGGAATTTCGTCGTTTACAATCCAAATATCATTACTAATTTATCTCTAGGTCGGAAATTACGCAAAATAATAAACCGCTTGCTGTTGAGCAGGGCACATATTGACAAAAACGCACTTATATATATAAATCCGCTACCATTTATGACATATATGCATAGAAAATCTTTAAAAATTACTGTAGATTTATTTCCGCTTTTTTTCATATTTTATTTTGTTTATCGGAATACAAATTTATGTTTGAACGCTTGCTGCAACGGAACATATATATAAGTGAGAAAGATTAAAATTTAAAAAATCATCCCTCTCTAACTTATTACAGAGGCGACAGAAAATTACTATAGCCAAAATCAAAAGGATTAATATTATAGAATAGAGTTCAAAAACTCCGGCAGCCGATGCACGATTTCGAAGATTAGGAATTCAATTCCACCGAGTAGATTCCCGCCAATTCCTTTTAATCCACCTGTTCTCTGGGGTCTGAGCGATTATAAATTAAAAAAGAGAGGAAACGAGAAAAGGATAAGGTTATAATGGCGTGGAAAAGAATCGGAGAGGAAAAAAGAGAGGGGTAGAGGGAGAGTGCGCCAGCAGAAATGAAGAACAGAACGGTGAAGGAAAGAGACCATGACGGGGAGGTATGAGAGAGAAGAGAGAGATAAACGAAGCTGCGGCTACGAGGACGCATTGGAGAACGACTGTTAGTTCGCTTAGCTAGGCGACATCGTCATTGTCGTCATCGCCGTCGCCGTCGCCGTTGCCGTCGCTGTCGAACGTCCTCAGACGACGGCACTACCATCGACCTCGTGCGGGCGTCCCTCGCTAAAGTAGGTTAGGTCGATGAGGCCACGACGACGATGCTGCCGCGGTTTCTGCGCAGCGCTCTCGATTCAGCACCCCCTCTTCCTTCCTCTTCTCTCCATCAATTCTTTGCCTCTCTGTCCCACTATCTCTTTTTCTCCCTTTACTTCATTCTCTGTCATTCTTCTTCTTTGCCTTCTCGTCTCTTTCTACATTTTTAACTCTATCTTTCTTTCTCTCTATCTTTTTATCTCTTTCTTTCATTTCTCTTTTTTTGATCTCTGTTTCTTTATCCCTCTTTTTCTCTCCCTCTCTCTGCCTCTACCATTTATTTGTCTCTATCACTCTGCACCCCTCGCTGCCACTATCACGCTTCTCTCTCTCTCTCGTTCTCTCTCTCTCTCTCTCTCTCTCTCTCTCGTTCTCTTTCGTTTTCTCTCTTGTTTATCTCTGTCGTTCTCATAATTTTGCTACCGAGTTGGCGATTCCGCAAATCGTCACTGCCTGCTACTGCACGATCGATTCTGCAACATTCAAGTTTTTCGAAAATCTTAAAAATTTCTACGAAACACAATGAACGATCGCAAAGACGCTTACAGTTTGCCGCAGTTTGACATTTTAATTTTAAGAAATCCGTCCATGCATATTATTTCGTGTTACTATATAAAATACTATAAAATGCATCTTTTTTCATGAGCATCATTATAACCGCGCCATCGTGATTTCATATCCAAAATAAAGGCAGAAAAAGAATTAAAAACCTTTCAAAGGCTCATTTTTTTTAAATATAAAAATAGAATCTGTAATTTTGTAAAATAAATTTATATTAATGTCTACCTATTACAAAGTGGGTAATATCTACATACTTGCATATGGATAACTTAAGAACTTGCTTAACACCGATTATGGAATTAATAACTAACTACTTGGGATTACTATTAGTAACTTGCTATAAGTAACTACGGCTTGGGGTTTGAGATTTACTTGCGAATAGACAATATATGGTGTCTACATTCTCACGATGCTCACTTGGCCTACCTAGCTACAAGAAAACGCGGGCATAATTTCTTTCTCGCGCCTGCTTCCTCCTAGACGCTCTCATTCTATACATTCTATCTACAATGCATCGCTTGCAGCAAAGTGCAATGAGAACTTCGAGTCTTGTTTGAGTGATTTATACAGTAATAAAACTGAAATTTCAACATTTGTACTTTAAATTAATTGACAAATCTATAAATCATTAATCAATAGTATATTTTAATTAATGATTAATTTAAATAATTAATCTATAAACATATAAATATTAAAAATTTATAATCGAAATATGTCGCATATTATGGTATCAGTTTCGAAAAAAATCGTATATTGTAATTTATGTTCTTTTCGATAGAAAAATAAAATAAGTAGAGAGAGATTTTAAAAATAAAACTATTATATCAAAACTATTATTTCCAACCTCTAGTCGCTGCGAAACGAACGGGTAACCTGTCGAATACCTACACGGAAAAATCGATTGGATTTATTGAAATTCGCAATATTGAGGGTGTTATTAGGATATTAATGTATGCATTACGGCAAACGAATAAATATACGCGTGCAACGGCTGCGCATTACCAGCGGAATTAGCCGCTTTGTACCTCAGAGAGAGGAATTTTGTGTGTTTCAATTAAACTGTCATAAATTTTTGAAAGTATTTGATACTAATATTTCTAATTATATCACCGTCCATAACGATAATTTTGTGATAAAAGACATTTTTTTAAATTTGTTCTTAAAAATTGCTTAAAGCTTAAGTGTCACTTTCATGACACGTGAAAATTTCGGATCAATATCGTTCGAGCTCTGTATTTATACATATGACTATTTTGCTTCAAAATTACGTCGTTAAAAAAATTTCTAGACAAAGATGAAAAATTGAATTAAACACTTCAACATGAATTTTTTATCATCTTTTCTCCTCTCTCTCTCTCTCTCTCTCTCTCGTTTTGATATTATTTTTAATATCTAATATTAATTTAATTTTGAATCAAGACAACAAATTTTCTGTTAACGTTATTTTTATTCTTAGGAAATAATAATGTTTCATTGAAATGATATTTCATATATGAATAAAATTATAAGATTTTTCAAAATTTATGTATTAATGTTAACATTATACTAATATATACACTATATTAGATTGTTTAATACTATGTTACATTAATATTAATGTCTTAATATTATAATACTAATATTAAACAAATTAATATAAATATTTATTATTATAAATATCTAACCTTTTATTATAAGTATATACAAAATTTTTGTAAGTATACTTTCGATAATGAAAATAACGAAATATTTTATACTAGTTGGAAATAGCAGTATTTTATAAGATATTCTCAAAATTAAATTTATGTTGGGAAATTATATCTCATGGTAACAAAAATAGCATTAATTAATAAATGCATGGCTTATTTAGATATAAAACAAGACGGTTAATTTCTGCAGATTGGGTCTAATAATTGTAGCTCTAGAAAAATATAATAGAAAAGAAAAAATGTAGATATACGATATGAGTATTAAGAGATATAAGAAACGTATAATGCTACATATTACTTAGTAAGTCTAAAAAACTGACATATATCTTTAAATAAAGTTATTTTATCATCGCACACATTGAAAATTTTTTATACTTTTTTCATGAAAAGTCAATCGTGCGCACTGTGCAATGTCTTTCCAATTTCTACTCAATCTCGTTCCCCCTATCATCACCAAGACAGCCGAGACCGATTAGCTTTCGGAAAAATCGAGCGCTAACGCGCGATATCGGCGATGAGGCATTTATCGCGAGAAGGCGATCGAATCGCGAGGTGACGCGAGAACGACGGAAAACATTCGACTCGCTCCTACGCTCGGAATTACGCGAGAAAGCAGATGGACGTATCGATCCATCGACACGGAACTCGAAGCTCTACCGCCGGCTTTAACGTTTATACAGCGCGCAGGTTAACAAATAATACAATTATGCTATGACGAGTATTCGCAGTCGGCTGGTATAATAAATGTATAAAGTAGAAATAAAAAAACATTAGTGTAGCGCGCGAATACGCGTTGTTCTATGAATGCGTAGCGATAAATAAAATAGAAATCGCGGAATACTGCCATTCGATTCTCGAAATGCGCAGGTCACCTAAAATCACGAAACATCCCTCAATTTATACAATCTGTATCCCTGATGCGCTTTTTTTGTCATTCACTGTGTTCTCCCTCTCGCCCTCTGTACTCTCTTATCTGTATCTATACTAATTGCATTCTGAATAAGCGTATATACATTCAACCAGCTTTCTCGCGTTTCAGCTGTACGGATTAATGATATAATTTAAAGTAGATTTCGTTTATAATAAAAATATCGCGATATACTAATGACTTCTTAATCTTTTTATTTACATTACTTTTTTTTTAAGTTACGTTTATTAAATGATATAGAAGTTGCTGGAGAAAATTATTATCTTTACGCTTATTTGAATTCAAGATTATTATATAGCATGTATAATATTTTACGGAGATACTATTTCTATCACATTTATTAAAATGTCGTCTTTGGCCGTCATTTATATATAATTTTATTGTGTTATTAAAATAATTTATATATTCTAATAATTCATTTGATATAATAATTCTGTTTTGCACAGATAAAATCGCATTTTTATAATAAACTTTTATTATAATATAAGTGTTATGGGCAGAGTAAAAATTTAATTAAGTAAAATTTTTTAGTGTATATAATTAAATATATGTATGCACGCTGTATGTATATATATATATATATATATAACTAAATGAGAAAAAGAAAATACATTTAAAAAAATATTTGCAAAAACTCAGCAGCACCAGTTAAAGAATTTCATTAAACTGACGCGGTAAAGTCTCCTCTTCGTCGGTAACATCCGACTACTATCCTGTAGTATCGCGCACGCTGCAGCATTTTTCTGGTGACTATCGGTGAACATTCGAACGAGCTGCTCGGAAGTTCAGCGATCGTCGATTTCGGCCAGTCGATCTAACGGTGGTGGTCTAACAACGTGATAGACTTGCGGATTGTCCGATCGTCGTGCCGGTCGCGCCTGTCGGATGTCGAGTATATCGATCCATCGAACTGGACCCGCGAGCTACCGTGTCGCGCGGGCCGTCAGACGTAACGGACAGGATAGTAAAAGCCCTCTGGTTCCAGTTGGTACGACGGGTCCGTTCGTACATCCGTCCGTACGTCCATCCGCTCGTACGTCCGTCAGCCCGTCGGATAATACCAGAGTTCACCTAAATATAACTCAGAAGCGGAGAAACGGAGGGAAGCGCGCGCGCGCGCGTGCGAACGAACGAGCGAGCGAGCGAGCGAGCGAGCTAGTACGAGAGAGTAAGGGAGAAGAAATGCGAGGGAAAGCAAGAGAGTAAGGGAGAAAGAGAGAGGGACGGCGTGATAGAGGGTAGTGGGGGGAGGAGAGAGAGAGAGAGAGAGAGAGAGAGAGAGAGAGAGAGAGAGAGAGAGAGAGAGAGAGAGAGAG
>NW_017298983.1:1218566-1242436 GCF_001594075.2 Trachymyrmex cornetzi
TTGCAGCTGCATGGACATCACCATGGCCATGTATTATTTTGTAGCATGCTTAATATATACGCTCGAGAACGGATCGAGCCGAATTTCGACCATGTGACGATGATTTCGATTTTCCGTAATTAAATGTGTATTATATATATGTGTGTATACACACACGCGCGCGCGCGCGCGCACGCGCGCACACACACACACACACACACACAAACCCACACGCACGCACGCACACACACACGCATATGTATACATACATATGTATATATACTGCATCGCTGATAAACTCCTGATAGACCCGATCGATCGCCATGTTAAAATCTTCACGAGATACATTATAATATCTCTCGCAAATATATAACATAACACCACGAGTCGAAAATTGTCGATCGATTCGAACAAGCAAAAATGAAAACACCATTAACTGTCATTCTGCAATTTCAAACTTATCGTTGTGTACATTCGTATATAAAAAGCGTAGGTTCTGTTTGATCATGCGAAGATTTATGTTTTCTTAGGAATAGCCATTATATAGGACAATACAAGTACCTGAAGAAATTGCTAAAAAAACCTAGTCGAAAAGTAAGAATTATAATATCGATAAAAGTAATAACTGCATTCCTTAAATATTCTAATATTTAAGTTTGAAATTCAATTTTGTTTAAATCGAATAAAGTTTTAGTCAGATTGAAATAAAAATATATAATTTTTTTATTGGTCTTTTGAATATAATGTATACAAGAAAATGCGCAGTATCTAGTACTAATTTTATTCTCATTATAAAATAATATTTTATGTATTTAAATATATATGATATGAGAATTATATAAATAATTATTACGATAATTTCAGTAATGTGTCTCTGTTATCACCTTTTACAATCACGATTATTTGATCTGTGGTAATTACGATTGTTATATGAGAAAATTTAAGTTCCCTCATTAGCATTAATTCGCTTAATAAGCTTTTGAAAATAATCATCTATGCTTACTTGTTGAAATTCTTTTCATTGTTTTATGAAGTAAATGAAGATATGTTAAAAGTAAATGAAGAAATTAAAATCTATAATTTGTAAATTATAGAAAATAAAAAAAAAATTTTATTTTTATTTTTGCTTGTTTTCTATCAGACATTTGTGAAGTGAAATGATAAAATAAAATAAAAAATGTATTAACGTGTGTATAAGTATTAATATATAAAAAGAAAAAGTTTCAGAGATTATTATTTACTTATTATTATTATTTTTTTACAAACTTAAGTGCTCATCTAGACATTAAAAAACTCTCTCTCTGAACAATATTTTGTAAATTTTTTAATATAATATTGCGTCGTTCACAAACTTATAGATGTATATTCTATTATAAATGACTATAATAATTATAAGAATTATATTAATATAATATTGAATAGACATCACAATCAAGTCAAGATTTGATTCAATCCTCCGTCATGGAAAATCTTACAACTTTTTTTTGTAACTGTTGAATTATTTCCTAATCATTTTTAGTTTTTCTGGCTTACAGTTTTTGCATTCTCCTAGACAGAAATTCTAGAGAACAATCCATGATGTGAGTCACGTTTAATTTCTTGATATCGATTTCTCTTCTCTCTTATTTCTCTTCCATTAATCTCTTCTTATTAATTATCCGCAAAATATTTTATAATAATATTTAAAAAAAGGATAGTTAAAGATGAGATAAGATGAAAAACAAAATTTTGTTGTTATAGTTCCAATGAATGAGAGATAAATTCTAAATTAAAAATTTAAACACACACAATAATTACTTTCATTTACTCAGATTAATTTTACAAACTTTTCCAATTGTCTCGAAACAGTTATATTCATAACCGATCACTACTTTCTCTAAGAAACGAGTCTTCAGGTTCAATCTGGTTTACCCTCCAATTCCAATCAGCCGCTGTTAATATGGCGCTAAGCGATCAGGACGAAAATACTTGTATTTGAAATACATTTAACAATGAAAACCGGGATCAAATTTAATATGATAAATCCCAACAATTCGCTACCGTTGTCGACAAATAATGTTAAACGTGAATAAATGCATCGTTTTTCTTGACAAAACGTGTTATATTGAAACTTTACATTTGAATGATCATAAATTGAGTTTTCCTCTCGTTTTTTATTACAGTTCGTCAAAATTAGCAAAAGAGTTCTTGTTAAATATTTTAAAGGAAATTCGTTTAATCCTCCCGTTTTCATGTGCGCGTGCATACGCATGTAGAAAATATATTATTCCCGAATTCTACTTATCTTCACAACAATTGCAATATTCATTAAGATTGTAAGATTATTTTGTGAAAACCTCCATCGTGCATATAATCAGAGAGTTGGCTTATTTCGATTAATGTCGAATGCAGCGCGCGTTTTAGAACCGCAATGTTAACCATTGTAAATCAAATTTTCCTCTTTACCAATGCAACCCGAACCGCCTTCGAAAATATCGAACCGATAAAGCAAAACCAACATATATATATAGTTATATAATTTTAGAATATCCGTTCTATTTTACTACTTATTTATCAACTCGCGCTTTATCAGATATCAAGTATATATTAAAAAATTATTTCCAATTTATATATATATTAATTTGAAATAAAATTAAGATTAATAGATAAATAAAAAAAATAATCTAAAATATTAAGACTCGATTTTAAATTAATTAAAGAATTTGATATCTATTATAAAAGATACTGAATGCGTAGAATGTTCTCTGTATAAGAGAGGGCGCGGGCAGTTCGTCGGATAACTTACAAGAAATGTCAAAAGTCTACCAGGGTACTCGTTAGATTCGTTTTCCACGAGACTCGTGCTTGCAAAGCGCAAGACGCAAGCAGGGAAGCGCGGATATCTTTCGCGTAGCGTCCTTACATCCCATTCGAAAATAATACGGCGCCTCTCGTTAAATTACCCGCCCACGCTCGTTTCGCGTCGTCCGCGCGTAATGCGTCACCCCCTTTCCGCTTCTCCATCCCCCGAGCTCTCTCTCTCTCTCTCTTTCTGTGCCCTCCCCGAGTACGTAATGTACATAAATACATTTAATCTCGCGCTCCTGCTGCCCTCCTGATATTTTTCGAGAGATCGATCGAGCCGCGCGGTCCCACATTTTCCCTGCTAATTCCGAGATCTCGTTTGTGAATTTCGGTCGACGTTGGCGCGTTCCAAAATTGGTATTGGCGATCCCTGGCAGCGCTGAGTTTCTGGCTCGAGCGCCGGGGGTATGGCAGAAGCGCGCGGCTATAATAAAGGCGCGCTCCCCTCTCTCCCCCCACTTGCCGTGCCCCGCCTGGTTTTGCCTCTCCTCTCCTCTCCTCTTCTCTCTTTTCCTCTCTTCTCTTTTCCTCTCTCCTCTCTCCTCTCTCCTCTCTCCTCTCTCGTGTCGTCCCGCCTCGTCTCGCCTCGTCTCGCCTCGTGCTGTTGCCGCGCGCGCTCGCTCGCTCGCTCGCTCGCCCGTTCGCTCGATCCCGCTCGGTCCCGCTTCGCCGGGTGGCAGCGGTACCCTCCTCCGGCTCCGACTACCGCACGACTCGGAATCGGAAAGGGGAGACCGCTCGGCGACGTGCGCAAGCGCGAGGGTCGAATGGAAAAAAATCGGCCGGGCTGACGACGGGGGATGGTCGTCGTATCGATCGCGCTAACATCGGGGACCGAGAGCGCCGAGAATCTACGGGTATAACCGTGATGCAGCCACGGTGACGAGCTATACCCGGCTCGACCGAGAGTGAATGACGCACCGCCGGATCCTGGAGAGGATTCAATTATATACCTTATTTCGACGTTATAACGAGAAATTCACGGCGTACTTCTCTCTCTCTCTCTCTCTCTCTCTCTCTCTCTCTCTCTCTCTCTCTCTCTCGTGTATTAAATTAAATCGTATTATTGATACCTAATTGATTTAACAACGGCAGAAATATGCGTATATTAGATACATAAAATGATTCGAATCGCAATTGATCGCTTACTACCGTCCGATAGAGAACGCGAATCATTATAGCGGACTAGAACGTACTTTAAGAGCACGCTCTTGTTCGAATGGCTCTACTTCCCATTCGCGCGTCCTGCGCGAGAGAGGCACAAGGTAGCACGCGTTGCCGGTCCCGGAAAAAGCCTCATCCGTTTATACGTTCTACAAAGCGCGCAACAAAAGTCAGAGCCGATGTCGCACGAACGCTCCCGACGTCGCTCGAAGTTACAACGGTACGGGATGGAGAGGAAGGAAGATGATACGAGATGGGACGAGAAAACGGAGAGACAGAGAGGGCGCGAGCGAATGAGCATTGAGCAGAGAGATAGAATGTAGCTGCGGGAGCAAAGGACAGGGGGGGGGATGACGATGAGAAGGGAAGAGCATTCGACGCGCGATGGATGCAACAGACTAAAAATCTCGGATATTTTCGGCCGCGTTCGGCCACCGTCGGATGTAAAATTTATACAAAAATACAAATGCACGACGAATATTAGCTGCGGCGTTATGTATATTAACCGAGAGAGCCGTCCGCGATAAATTCCCCGACTTTGTTCGACGTTGACTGGCGTTACATTCGCACGACCGCAGCGCCGTAATAATAAAAAAGCTGTAATATTAATCGTAGCAATGGGTCGGATAATTATTTGCCTTGGCGACGCAAAATAAGAGAACGGGTGCTAAAATAGCGTTTGCAAAGCTGAGTTAAAAACGAATAATAGGACAAATACATAGATATCCAGCGAATTCGATCAATCTACAGATTTAAAAGCAGGGCCGACTGTTAATTCACGGTGACCCCGTATCCGTCAAACCGTTTCATCATTAACGAAGTAATATCGATTTTATTATTAATTTATGAGTATAATGCAACAAATAGAACTAAAATCGAAACATTCTTGATAAAATTCGATATGTCGGTTTTTTTCTTAAATTTATGATGGCAAATTAGAACTCTTGGTCCCCTGCTACTATAGTCGTATCAGATCATAACGTCAGAGAGGTAGAATAACCATATGGATATTTTTCCTGCGCCATGCGTAAAAATAAATTAGTTTTTTCGCATGTCACAACTCGTATTCGACGGGACAGATTTATGAAACGTGGACTAACACGGATGGTTGTAAACCTTGATTAACTATCATAAAAGATCATAATCCTATATATGACTATTGTAAAGAGCCGGGAGCCTTAATGTAAATTTCACAAACTTTAGATCTAGATTTAACGTTTAGTTTCGACATTGACTAAGTATAGACTTAATCACAATGGGATAAGCAGAAACTTTACTGTCATATCTGAGATATATTGCACGCTACACTATTTATTTATTGTGATGCGCGTATGGATTAAAAAGTAGAATATTGCAATTATGAATATAATTAGGACTACATTACTCATGAGCCAGCAAGTACCATTTAAAAACATAATTTAACCAAAGGTTGAAATATTAAGTACATATATTATCTATTCTATTGTTGTACTATATTGTACAAATATATAGAAGATATCTTAAAATAATTATACAAATTAATTCAAAACGAATTTTTTAAGAAATTAAATGTTTTTTTAAGACAAATATTTTAAACAAATATATATTCATGTATTAAAGAAGATAAATATAAACTCCAAAGTTATGATCTCATAAAACATATATTAAATAATATATCTTGACGTGGACGGAATTTATATAATGTTTAGCTAGGCACAATGGATATAACATAAAAACAAAATACTAATATCTCCTAAAAATATATTTCTTTATCACAATGTTCTTTTATTAACACAATTTTGCAGCAGACTTAACAGACTAAATGCACTGTTTTTTTTTTCAGAAATATTTTTCATTGGACTATTTTGAAGGTTCCCTGTGTATTTCTAAATTGCTGCGTGTGCTATGTGATTTGCTTTGCGAATTAATGCTTTCGCTATCCTCTGCTTGCAAACTGAAAATATCTGTAAAAAATAACAATAATGAAAGCTTTTTATATTTTATTATGTAAAAAGATTAGAAAAATAGTACTAAAAGTATCTTTAATTTATGAACAACGTTATGTTGTTTTAACACAAACAATTGCTTATTTTTTAGTTCATCAAGCACTTGTAAAACACGTCTTACATACTTATAAAGATTTATATAAGTAGAAAAACAATAAAAAATCACTTTTAATAATGTAAACTATGGCAAAAACTATAATTTATGTATAACAAATGTATATATATATATATATATATGTATGTATATATATATCCATTACTATTTTTATTTTTTAGATACATGTGAAATATATCTTTACTGTTACAAAATTTACTTCTTATTATTCATGTACCGTAATTTTTCTATTTTAAAGGAACTTTAGAGTGCTAATTCTCAAATATTATATCTCTGATGCAATATTATATCTTCGATTTATAAAACACTTTACAAAATTTTAAGTTTTACACCATACAAAAGATAAAAACATTTACATGTTGAGACAACACAAACACTAGATATTATAATATGTAACATACAAGTAATGTTCATGAATTTCTTTAACAAAATAATAAAGACAAATAATAAGACTTTGTAAATAATAATAAATAATAATGACTTACGTTGCTCTTATCAAAATGGAATCTCTGCAATCTCTTGAACACGCTATCTCTCTCTCTCTCTCTCTCTCTCTCTCTCTCTCTCTCTCTCTCTCCCTCCCTCTCTCTCTCTCTCTCTCTCTCTCTCAGATATACATCCGTCTATAATAAAACGTGCAAAATTATAGTATCACTCCAGTAACGTGTAATTTGTCGTAACGTTTACAATACTTTACAGAATCGAACGTACTTGCCAGCCATACCGTAACGTGATCCTTCCGTTGGTCGATAAAGTCCTCGTAAGTTTCGCGTCGTCGCTAATTGTTCCGCGCCGATGTTATTTCAGATTGATAAAGCAGCGCAATTTGCGGCCGTACGTATTCCGTTGAGGCTGGCACATGGCGTCGAGACGCGTTGCCATTTTCATTAACGCGTTACGCCGCCGCCGTCGCCGCCACGAGAGACGAGCATTCGGTACGCCACGAATGTGACAGCCGGACCCGAACGCTTCGGTTAAGGTCGAGCGGATTCGGTCCCCCTCGGATTTAAATATCGGCCGGAAATAGGACCTCCGTTCATCTCGCGCAGCATCGTGGAAAGCGGGTAGTAGGGGCTACCGGAGGAGGTCCTTTCGATCCTTTCTCAAGCAGGATTGCGTTGCAGACTGGCAGAATTACTATAACAAAGCAGCATTTCTGTATTAAATAGATTAATCTTGTATTAGACTTGCTTTCGCAATTTCAATTTGTTTTTCGATAAAATATGACTGACATAAATTTAATATGACTGACATCCTTTAAAAACACGTATCTACAAACTGTGCTAAATTATATTTCATACGGATTATATGAATTCTTTAATTAATATGGAATTCTTTTTATTGATTTTTCAACATTTTCCAACGAAATGGTAAAAAATCAAAGGTTTTGAAACAAGCAATTGAAAACAAAAAATTATTTTAGACAAAATAAACTTTAGAAATGCAAACATATAACGAGATAGATATTACTTATCTAATTAAAAAAGACAAAAAGAATAAATCTTTTATCTAAGAATTACGTAAAAAATATTGAAAACGAATTTATGACAATAACTTCTCTTAACGTTGCCACTCATTTTAATTAGTCAGAAACTCTGATAGATGAATTATTTGATTTAGAGTCATTCCATATAGTAATCGTAGCGAATATGAAACAAATGGAATATCGACCACAATATTTAAAATTGTGGTAAAAATGTGAAAGCAGCAACAGTTTAATATAAAATATGTAGGCAATAAAAACATTAAAAACGGTTTTGTATTTGATCTCTTTTTAATAATTGACAGCGTTTATCTATTGATATTTTCGCAAAAATAAATTTCAAAATAGTTTATACAAAACATTATTCGTAAAAAATACAGCAGCAAAAATAATAGCGCTTGTTAGTGATAGAAGTCCTGATGGACGATAAAATCGATTGAAAAAAGAAGACGTGAAAGAAAATTAAAGAAAGACTATATAATATATTCTTTCGATCAATTTGACCATAAACTTTTGATATATTTTACTAAACTTTAAATGAAAAATCTATTAAAATATACATAAGAAAGGAAAGATATGAAAATAAAAATAATAACAAAAAATTAAATTGTATTCAAAAAGAAACATTAATTAATTATTTGATGAATGACGACTTTTCGCGCGAGACCTGAGACTAAAAATACTTATGGATATTTCCAGCAAAATAGTATAATTAAAAAAACGTGTAATAGCAACACATATATAATATATAGTATATAATATACAATACAATATAGTATATAATATATGTATATAATATATGCAATATATACAGTAAAAAAATTTCTGGTTGAAAATGGAGGCGAATCAGAATTTTCTGATTAAATTTATTAGAATTCTAGTTGATACAATATTTTAGTAAAATCTACCAGAATAATCCTTATTTTATCAGAATAATTATATCAATCAGAATTTTAATTACCTCAACTAGAATTCTAGTAAATTTAACCAGAAAATTCTGATTCGTCCATTTCCCACCAGAATCATATAATATTTAATCCAACCAGACCATTTTTCTCAGTAAGCTTAAAAAAATCAATAAATATTTCTCGATATAAAGGATTATTTCACGGAGACTCTCATATAAGTGTATTATAGATACAAGTCTAAAGATTGAGTTTCATTAATTTCTACATAAACCATATTGTATGAATAACTTGCCGCGTTCACTCATCGTTGATGAAATTGGAATCAACAATATTGGGAGAAATGTCGCGGATAATACTAGTATATTTAGGTGTACCAGTTGCAACACATTACACACGTACTTAATAATAGGTACATCTCGCAAATATCCGGATATAAGATAGTTGGTGATACAGCGGCGATCGCTAGAAACCGTGCGAGCGTGACTGTACAGGTTCCTCAGGTATGTACGAGCCAGGTGGAAACGTACTTGCGAAGGTAAACGGGATCTCTTCACGCTCGACCTCGTCCCAACTTCGATTCGCGACCAACGATCGACCAATGATCGACGAGAGTCCACCCGCGAATTATCGCGTGTACGCGTACGTTAAGGCTGCGCGGCGAATTTATTCGCGTACGCGACACTATTGTTTCTGCGCCACAATTACGTCGGAAATCTATCGCGAAGCGAGTTACTGCGAGATGCACGCGCTCTGCGGTTAATTCTGGACTACTACGGGGGATGTTTACGAACTCATCCCGACGGCTTCATTTGCAAATTCTTTAGCTAATTTGGAACTGATTATTTCTTACGTAAATCGGGAGAAATATAGATAATTGTAGTAAAAAGTCAACAAATTATATAAATAAATTTGATTTGTTATTTAATTTCAAACGGAACTTGTATACTTTCAAATAGCATATGATATACATTAGCAAGAGTGATATAAAGTAATAAAGAAAGTGAAGAAAAAATAATTTTCTATCCAAGAGAAAGTTTCATATACTGTTTGCAATGTTCGCAGACACGTTGTATTGAAAGAAAGACTTACCTTTACGCGCGCGATCATTAAATTTACGAATAAATCCTATATAGAGATTTCCCCCATGAGCTTAACTATTAGGTCCTTCGATACAAATGCTTGCGATACGAATCTTCGAAAGCGAGTTAACGGCAGGCGTTATTAGCGCGACAAGGTGAAACCCAGGGGCAGAAATGTCTATTGATTTTTCGAAGAAAACTCGGCATCCCTTCTCTCTTGGATCCGCCGCCGCTAACCTACATTCGAGTTATAACAGCGGTACGAAGTCTGATAAAATGCGTCCGATAATGAGACCCGCAGCGAATCGCGCCGATAACAACTCGTTATTTTTTCTTTACGGAAAACAGATTTGCCGATTTTTCACATTTCCGATTTCTAAATTTGGTTTCCTTGCAAAATTATATTCTCAGATCGGTGTCGCGAACGATCTCGACGTTGCGATACCGATACTCGTGGCATCACCGATTTTTGCCGATTGTGTTCGAATTTCGGTGGTTCCGTTGGGCAACGTGGCACCATTTAAATGTTTCCCGTTTTCGAGGATGAACACGCCAGGATACCGAGCAACGGAGAGGGCGACTCGGTCGCAACCCCCCATTCGCACTCGCGCCGAGGGGGATCGATCCGCGTTCACTCTGCGCACCTACCCCTGCGGCAAAACCCAAATCCGAACCCCGCTCGAAGAGCAGGAGCAACGCCGGCTAAAATCGTCCGGCGTTTTTAGCCGGGGTAAATTTTCGATGCCACACTGGTTAAGCATGGTGATCTATGCGATTCTCTCCCCACTCGCGCTTTTTATCGAGAACTGAAACTGATAGAAACCAACATAGCTTCAATGAAGTCCGACTCGATATGGGAAAATGGTCCCTTTATTCCAACAATGGGCACACGAAGATTATACCCCAATACCGATTTCTGCTTCTGTAAAAAGAGTATCAGAGTACACCGAAACTAATAAATTACACTGTACTACAATCTTCATTCATTAAAGCAAAATTATCCCCGCTGGTGCAATCTAACTTCACCTTACGATATTGCAAGAGCGCTATTAGTAAAACGACATTACCCTCTCTTGGGACCACAGTCATCAAAAGAAAGTAACGGACTGTGGCGACTATGGCGTAATTATATAATGTGATAAAATATTGCGTATGAGCTAGTCTACTTTGAACATGTTGATTCTAATAGATTCGTCGATAAGGAAAAATTGTTTTATGGTATCAATTAAAGCGAATTAGTTATTGTCAGATATGAAATTCAGGATGAGAGAAATTGAGAGAGATATTTTGGTTAGCTAACTTTGGACGCACGATGTGTATATTATAAATTTCTGTGCGGATAAACCGCGAGTTCCGGCGCACACGCGCACCTCGGTCATTCGCGGAGAGTGCATCTGGTGGTCCACCGCCACCTTCGAATATTCGAGATGGAAAATTTACAATCGAGTTCGCGGAGAGTTGAAGATACGCAGAAGGCTGTACGGTTCAGTAAGGGCGTACGATCGATACGGAAAAGTTCCTCGAAATCCTGAGTAAAGCTTCGTTCGCCTCGTGCTATTTCGCGTAATCGCGATCGTCAGATCGGCCGGATTCATTCTGGTCCTATGCGTAATTTCCTACGATCCTACGATCGTTCAAAATGAAAGTCATCTCGACTGGCTTCGTGAAAAACGGAACCGAAATTCGACAAAAAAGTAATGCAGCGGCATACCGGGGTACATTTTAATTTCATTAATTTCTTGTGCTTCAACCATGTCAGCGATGTTTGCCCTTCTCGGAAGCTTTAGGGTTAATTTTCTTGATAAGATGAGAAACCTTTCAACTTAGGGAGCGCTAAAGGAAACGTGGCCTCGCAGGATGTCCATCACGGTCATCTCCAACGGAGAAGATAGGGTGTGCGCCCCCTTTCAAAGAAAATGAGATTGATTGGAGGTGATATGATGATAATTTTTTTCAATTTTGCAATCTATTGATTTTGTCAATTAGATTTTTCATTTACAACATTATTTTTGTCTGCAACAAATGTTTATCTTAATTTCAATATATTATTGTAGTATTAGTATTATACTTAAATATGTGATAATACAAAGTTAAGACGAATCAATAAATAATTTTATTAACTAAAATAAAAAATGCTCGAGCAATATATGTATATATATTATATTTTTTATTTTATATTACGGTAAGATAGTTTCTTTTTAAAAAGTAAAAATAACATTACAGTTTTATAAGTTAATATGTAAAGAAGATGGTATTATAGCACCCGATCTACATTTTATATAATAATTTGATTAATAATCAATATTTAAATTTAAAACTTAATGATTACATTCATTAAAATGTTGTTTAATCAATTTTAGATTCAAAATTACAATATTTATTATTTAGAACACTATTTATAAAAACGTGGCGACACTGCACAATGCTCGAAGAGAAACAAGGGTGGTAATATGGCCGTCCATAACAGTAGATTTAAAAAATTTATTTATAAAAAAAAACTGGCAGAGACCACCCTCTTGCATTGGCAAGATGCCAATATTGTTATTTAACGTTGCGTAACTCGTAATGTACACGGCCAAATGAAATGTTAAATAACTAACAATATATTCAAATATATATTTATAATATACAATATATATAAACGAAATGCTTGAAAATAAAAATGCATTAAAATAAGTGCTCACTATAGTATATTAGCATGATGTAAGCTACTGAACAAATAATTCCATAAAATAAACTAGAATTCGCCACCTAATAGCGGAGATTAGTAAGAGACCATGATATCTATACACTGGTCATTATGTCATTTTCTTTATTAATAAATATTATGTCTTATAAATATTATTACAATTTTGAAAAAAATAAATGTGACGTAGTGCCCAGTTAAAAAGATAATTTGCAAAATAAATTTTATTTATAAATATGTAGCTGTAGAAGATTTGATTTTTTATAGCATGCGTGTGTCCTGCGTAAACGAATAATTGGGTTAAAGAATAGCGGAACGAACATCCAATTTTGTGTGTTCATTGGACATTCAGTTGTGAGGGATCGCGTAAACGAGAGGACAAGAGAGAACCAACAGGCGATGTAGTGGGAGAAGGGTGGTAGAAAGTTGTCGATGATCAAATGATTTTCAGGAATCGCGAACGAATCGAGGGGTTTGTGCGCACGATTCGTGTGCATTTTCGAAATTCCAGCCAGGGAGAGAGCCATTTTACATACGGAATTAACGTTGCGCACGCGTGGCTATATATGCATTCGCTGCGTATAACTATTCCAATCCAAACGAATCGAATAGCTCGAAAGTCCATTCATCGCAGCGTTCATCTCGATATGTGCACTGCTCATGCATCATTGATGCATAAAAATGTACTGGACACGCATTCTCTGCCTTGTGATGTCGCTACCTCTTTTCATCATAATATATTAACAATGCGAGAAAATTTTCATTGAAATTCGAAAAATAATGATCAGACATTTTGTGATTATCAGTATACAAATACGCGATTATCTGCAAATTTTTATATACTGATATAAATAATAAGATGAACGACTATACAAAAGCAGTATATTAGTTATATCATTTAGGAGATTAACTGGAATAGAAATCGCGTAAGTTCGCAGCAACTCGAATTGTACTGCGTATGATTTTTTTATTTCTATAAGTATATATAACGAATTAGATACATTGATAGTCATCAGATTATCTAAAGATATAACATTTATATGATGCAGCAGAAAATAATGATTCGTCCACGGCGAAAATAACATTTATAAGAATATGACATACTCGTCCCATCCACTCGTTTCTTCAATTATAACGACGCGCATCGTTTGGTTCCTCCACTTTTCAGAGCGTCGAATACTCCGTATCTCAATATCCAATTTCACTAAGAATTTCTGAGTTATATTTCCACCGAAAAATTAAAAAAAAAAGAGGATAAGGAACGAGAAGAAAATAAATATATTTTAATTAAATAATTTTATTTTGTTGCTATCTCCTTTGAAGATAGCGTCAACATAAAATTAATGTTCTATATTAACATAAAATGATCATTCCACTAACAAAAGTAAATAAAGTTTGTATAATAACAGTACATATAGTTGTAATAAATTTATTAATTTACGCATGTTTTAATATTATGTTACTAAAAAGTTAATCTTTACAGGGACTGGAAAGTCACTTGCATCATGGTTTAAGACAATAAATACGATGAAACAATGAATTATAACAATTAAATCTTACTTAAAAAAAAATAAAAAAGCTATAAAAGATTTTAAAAATAAACCTCTGAAAGAGTTAACAAAACACTTTGGAATTCTTGTTTAATACAAAATATGTAAGAGGTAATATTACTATTTGCGTCATATGCGATTTATCAAATACTTTAATAACTTTTTAAAAAACAAAGTTTATATTGACTGATACACGTTAATATTTGCAGTAACAAATATAATGATTCGTAATTTATGCGATTCATAAAAGGCACGTCGGCGTCGCCCAACGGTTCGCGTTGCAGAAAATCTCACGGCTACTGCCGGGTTAACGAGAGAGACCCGTGCGGTATGCATCTCAGCATTATATCTTCGCACTTTGCGCCGTGGGCGTTACAGCGTGTCAATACATTTTTCTCGCCGCGTTCCGGTTTGTCCGCATTTCGCGTATAATCAGCGCAGCATCAAGCGCTGCGTCGGTATCGCAGTCCGTTGGCATTACGGTTAGTCGGTATCCGCGTACGTCTGGTCGGTACTACAGAGCGTCGATAATACGCCGTCCCCGCTTTTATCCATTGGAATTGCGCCCGTCGATAATTCGTAAGGGATGAAAGGCGGGAAATGGAAGAAGGAAGGATGAAGAAGAAGATGACAGGGTAGAGAGGCCGATAGGAGTGGATTGGGCCAGGACGTAGGTGATAGCGGAGGATGACGCGGGCGGGTCGGAAGGACGAGGGAGGATAGGGTGAGTGGATACAGGGTAGGGGCAGAACGCGCACTCTTGTGGAGGAGGACGAGCGAGCGAAGTGGTGTGTGGAAGGGTTCGAGTGGCAGGTGGGAGGGAAAGCGAGAGATGAAGGTGGGAGATGAGAGAGAGAGAGAGAGAGAGAGAGAGAGAGAGAGAGAGAGAGAGAGAGAGAGAGAGAGAGAGAGAGAGGGGAGGGGAAGTGGGGTGTGGGTTGGACGATGTCATTTTAGATATTCGATGGAACCTGCACTGTGCGAGCACGTTGGTAATACTGCGCACACAGACGGTGCAATAAAGAAGATGATGTCTCGGAGAAGAGTAGGAATTATACGCGGTTGACGCGCGGGAGATTGGTTCTGTGACTTCTAATTCTGATTGCAAGAGTAGAGGGCAACTTGTTATTTGATATCTGCTACGCTACATTAATGCACGCAAAAATGACAATTGTCGCAGGAAACCTATTGGAACCCCAACGTTGTTCAGTCTTAGTCACCCCTTCTCAAAGTTTGCTCCTCTATCTATGTTATGTCAGGAACTGCAATTTAGAAAGAGCTAGAGAATTCCTAACTAAAGTTCGCTAAGCGAGATTCGCTCAAGTTTGTTACGCGACCGCAAAAATCATAGCTTGTCGAAACCTATGGAAATCAATCGTACCAAGATTTGTCCTCATCTAAATAAATTCTTTTTCTATTTCCATCAAAGATTATACTTTATAAACAGGCATGAAATTGCTAATTGAGACTGATTAGACTATAGATAAAACTTATCTATAAATTTAAACCATATGCACAATTTCCTAATAAAAGTTTGCAAGAACTCTGTATATAGCAGAAAAAAATGATTCTGATAAACTTAACACTATTATTAAAAATTAATGAAAGTTGTTTTTATCGCTTATAAGAGAAAGAAAAAAATTTCAAATTTTCATAACAGAATTGTAAATATTGCAAGGTCTCGAAAACATCCCTCACGCATCCAAGAAGAATTAATCATCTAAAAGCAGGAAGTTAAATTAAACTTTATAAATCTCGTTATCCAAGTCTTGATATAATTACTGTATAATCGTTTGAGATTCCTGCGAATTTTTCTCAATACACACGCGGTACATACTCGTAAGCGCGTATTTGCGCAATGTAACGTATACATGTGATCGCAATGGAAGAAAGCACTTAACTGATTTATCCTACGCAAACACCGCTTTGCTGCATACACTGCGAACGGGATGAATAGCGCAACGATATATCGTCTAATTGACTTGATGTATATTGTTGTTCGGCAAACCGAGATTCATCAACCCCGAGTTTTCATACTTCACGAGCAACGAGTAGCAACTTTAGAAAGATAAATATTCCAGAGTAAAGACAAGTTTATCCCTATCCGAAGAAAAGAAGAAACGCTTCGAAATTCCATCGAGATATTCTTATAATATTTACTCTCAACTGTTTGCCTCGCGTTTATTGCACGCTGCTAATATCGTCATGAAAAAACGCCTCACTCCAAGCGTATTTGAATCCTTATAGAATAAGATTTGCCAGAAATTTTGCAAAACTATTATGATTTTTTAAAGAGACGGATCTCGTAAATCGATAGCTTTCATCGGTGGACTTTCATCCACCACGTTGGTGCACCATCGCGTCGGTCACGCGACATGAATTACAGTCCGGCGTGATGTATTAATGATTCTTAGTTGTTCGCACCATGCGATCGAACTTAAAAATCGACGAGATAAAATTTACCATAGGTCATGGTGGGTCTTAACCACGCGCTTCTTATTAACGATCCTGCTTTAAAGGTCCACGAGATACGCCTCTTATATATGTGTGACAAATTACACTCACCACAAACTCGGCGCAATAACAATAATGATCGAAGGCAAAGATTGGAGAGAAATCGAAGAAGAGAGGGAGGAAGAATCGTTTATTGGTGTCTTAAGACAAGTAATAAGTATCAGTTCATACAAGCACATGATATATGAGAAAATAATTTATGATGAATTTATGAATATATATTAGTACGTTTTATTGATTGTCAAATTATAAATTTTTATAATTAAAGATGATTAATTGAAATATGATGACTACCGCTCCTGTGTTATTTCTTTTAGTTTATTTATCCTCTAACTAAATTAACTGTTTCTTATTCTTATCTTAATTCTCAAGGATGAAACTAACGGAAAAATGAATATATATCACTATTTATGAGAGAAACATTCTGTGAATGTTACAATGAATGCCTTCATTTTCGGTCATTTGCAAAAGTGAAGAGATTTATGACGCTTAATATATCTTTCTACGTATCATTTTCGTTTTGAATCCTTCACATCGTTAGGAAGAAACGTCATCGATTTGTCCGCCGAGTAGTTTCGATCGTCTTGGGTAGGCTGGTGTTCGCAAACATTTCCTGCAGCCGCGTTTCCACATCTGTTTACACGAAGAAATATCCGCGGTTGGAAGAGAAAGAAAAAAAAAGGAGAATGCTCTCTCCCTCGAGTTCCTCTCCTTCTCGGTAACTTCTGGTAAGGCCGGAGTATGCCAAACAATCGGCCGTTCGAAAACAATTTCGGGAGCCGATACATATCTCGACGCGATATAGTCTGGTAGGTAGGAAGAGCGACCCTCCGAGTACAAGTACAAGAGAGAGGAGAGGCAGAGAGAAAGAGAAGCCCGGGGATTCCGAAAGCACCTCACCTTACCCCGCCGTCCCATGACGGTCGAGACGGCGATAAAAGCGGAGCGGTGGCGGGCGAATCGCACGCGCTCGTAAATAGAGTCGCGGGTCCATTCATGAGTTCGGCCAGCAGCAGCACTGTGGCAGAAGTGGCGGTGCGCTCGTGCGTACACGCCGGAAAAGTCTTTTTCTCGGTGTGTTTTACGGGAGGTCAGGGTTACAGAGGCGGAAAGAGGAACGTGGCAAGGGGTGCGGGGGGGAGGAGGAGGAGGAGGAGGAGGTGGGGGCGAGAGTTTTACGTGCTACTACTACTACGAGGATTCACTCTCTTTCTTTCACTTTGTCTATTTATCTATCTGTCTATTCATCCATTTTTGTCTTCTTTCTACGTAACATCAATTCACATGTTAAAAGATAAAATTAATTTCGAGCAATGCGTTGTCTATCGCTGGTAATTTTCGTGCAAACACGTGGATTTATCTCGACTCGGCTAATTAGATCGTTCATCGCGGAATTATTCGGGTAAAACGATGAAAAGTCGAAGGATTTTTATTGGAATAATTATTCTACACAAAATACAGGTTTCAATGTACTTTGTACGTTGCATTATTCGTTTAGTTCCGAAATTTTTTGTAGTTTCATCTACGATTATTCGTTATTTCAGGCCCATGAGCTCGGAGATTAATTGATCGAAGAACAATAATACATAATACATAATTTACTATATTGATCTAAATTAAATAAACTTTACGGTAATTACAATAGTAATTATTAAAATGTAGCAAAATACAATTTATCGCACGGTAATAAGAGATTCACTATAATTTTGCGAAATATATTTCAGTAGTTTCCTGAGAGAGGAACATAACGTTACAATACTTGCAAAAAGTGCAAACTTTCACGAGATAAATGTTAATATTTAATATTCCTAATTTTATCTGTATAATGTCCAATAAGAATGATGTTTCTGCTTTAAATTAATAAAAATGGTTGTAATGTCCTTTATAATATCTTATTAAAAATATAAATTGGAAATATATTAATAATTAATGTCATCTAATGTGCCTATATTTACGAAAAAATTTCTCAAAGAACGACACGCGAAGAATTCACCGTTCTTTCCAAAAATACAACAATTGAGTCATACTGTTAATTGTGTAAATGAGAAGATACGTCTTTTAAATATTACAGAGAAATATGATCGCTGGATATAAGCGTATCGAATGGCATTAATGCTCTCAATTTACATTTCCTACGATACATTATATACGATACATTATACATTTTCGTTAATTTGTGTTAAGTACGAAGAGACATTGTGTATACATATGGATACTTTTTGTCATTATCTGTTGGATATTAATATCAATCCAGTAAATAATATAAGAGACAATATATCGATACCAAAAATTTATAGGATCGAGAGATAATTTTCGATATCTCGAAGAATTGTAATCTCTGATTACATGTTTGCCATGCTTTAAAGCGTGCTTTCGCACTCATGTTCTCGTAGCCGAGATAGAGTCGAGCTTCAAAACGACTTTATCGCTGATAAAGATAGCCTTATCACCCCCGACGCGCCGATAAGACATGTCGCATGAAACAATTCCTGATGTATTCGACTTCCTTTCTCTCTCTCTGCTTTATTAGTAATTGACGGTCATCTTAATTTTAAAATCACTGATGTTATGTACGTAGACCAAAGGTTTCGTTCAGGAAGTCCATAATTGATGGTTTAGAATTGAAAATGATTGTTCCGGACAATATATCTCTCATTCTACATTTTATATCAGGAGACGCGGTAGTGGCTCCGGCCATGTTCAAAAATCAAAAATAAGAGATAAGAGACACTACAAGTCTCTTATCCTGTACCACCCAAGTCCATTTTTGGAGATTTAATAGCATCTCCTTGTTACAAGATGACAAAGTGAGAAAGATATTCGTTTGTAAATATGAGATAACGACTAATGAGACAAGGTTTATCTCGATCCTTCAATCTTAAACTGTAAGTTCAATTTATGGGTTTTAAGCTTTGCTACAAAAATTTATATATATATATGTATATACGCACACACATGAGATAGTCTACGTAAATTGCTCCAAATTGTTTTCTTAGAGGTTGTTAGAGAACTATATAATATATATGGACTTAGGATTGTTATATGACAAAATCAGATATCGATGTTTCATATCAACGTTCGGTATCAGATGATATTTGACGTAAAGAAAGTATTGATAGTATTACATAGCGCTGCAAATTTTAAAACTATATATAAAGACAAGTTCTTGGAACTTATAAACGAAAATAATTATTGTATGTCAACTAAGAATTGATTCTTCAAGTAAAATACAATAAAAATATTAAACATACATTTATACAAGGAATAATTTTCAATAGCTATTGTCCGTAACTAACAAGAGAAAAAATTCATTTCACGTCGCATCGTAAATAAAAGAAAACACAAAACTTTCGGATACTCTGTAAATACTTTGCAAAAAACGCAAATTTGTTTGTATCTATGCAAATACTTTTTCCGCATATTTCTGCATATCTTGACGATTGACACTTTGTGGTAACTGTTTCTACATCCTCATGTAAATTCATCCGCATTCCTATATATACGCTATAGATTCGTATCGTTAGGACGTTTTTGAACTTAATTATCCCGTATCAAAAGCAAAATATGAACATTTTAATATAATCACAGACATTCTCGTACTCGATAAGAATATTTTATCCAGATTGCTCATTTGACCGTCCCTCCCTGATTGCTCCTATATTAGCGCTCTAATTCATGGGCCGATAACAATCGGCACGAGCCGCTCGGCGAATGGAAGTCACGCGTATGCACGAGCTGTCGAATTAACCGATTAGCCTACAGCACCTGTCATCGTCCCCGGATGTCGGTGTCACCAGCGCGCCGAGACGGCCTATGTTAACAGGTGCCTCCGATTTCGAATCGCCCAGCAACGCCGTTCAATTTGAGGCTAGAGTTTTATCTTGCAGAGAATGCGAGATCGAGTGGGAGAGAGAATGCGGTCAAAAATTGCATCGTCCAATAGCAGATTGGTCGAATAAAGCTGCAAACGATCATAAAATACTTTGACGGCTCATTTTTGTGATGATAAAAAAACACAAATGCATTATTAATTTTGTACAGTTTAACAGAACAATCGAATAATTCTACGATATATATTTTTGTATATTAACTATATAACAAAAAATAGATTATTTTATAAATATTCAATTTCCAGTTTATATCTCAATCGTGATTTATTAAGGATGTTGTAACTATTAAAAATAGTTACGCTGCAATATGAATAAGAAGATTATTAATACTATCAGCTATTAATCGGGGAGGAGACGCAAAGGCACGATACTCGGAGACGATGTTCTTGAGTTGCGAGAGAGACGCCCGCGAAACAACTTTTGATGCCGCGGAGGCGAAAGGCGAGAGTGGCGGGAACGGCGGGAAAATTGAGCCAACCGTCCCGGTATATCTTGTTGCTGCACCACATCGTCGGTGTAATACGGTTTTCACCGGCTCTTTCTCGGAGTTACAGCTAGGCAGAATTGTGCCATAACTGTACACGAACAACGCGCGGATTTTGCCTGGTTCGACGTTGCATGTTGTAACATGCAATGCGTCTTTCCAGTTAATCCCAAGTATAATCTTTACCGTAACCTTAATTCGGGTCTTCGTTTTGAATCGCTTTATTTCTCAAAAATAAGCTAGAAGAGTCCGTGCGTAATAATAGACTTTTAGTAAAGAGATTTTTAAAAAACTTATTCGATATTCATCGAGAAACTTGTAAAAAAAACCTCAGTTTTTTTCTCCGATACGTCCTATACGTATGCATATATTTCAGAGTGCACATATTTTTTATGTTTAAATTTGATATTTCAATGGAAAATAATATTTCCCGATATAAATATTTGCGAGCTCTAAAATTCATGTGTATTCTATGTTACGTGTGTATTATAGCTGTTATATTTTTTTCTCTTTCTGATAGTTAAACTAAATTTTTCACTAAGCTGTTGCTTATTTACGAAAATGTGAACAGAAGCGTAATAGAAGCGTTTAATAAATAAAAGAATTTCCCTCTTGATTGGCGTTTTCGTGACACGTCGGACGATTCTCGTCTTTCGCATAAAGAAGTCTGTCCGGCAGTGGTTTAAGAATTCAGGCCGGAAGTGCACACAACACAGGAGTCGCAGCTTTCGAAGACGCGATCGTAAAACGTCCCGCCAGATCTCTGCCGTTTCCTGATCCCCACCTTGAGTATCCCTCGCCCAGTAGCTTCGCCGAGGCACTAACGAGCGCTTCTAGTCGACGAGAAAGTCCAGCGGCGCCTGTGCGCGGCAAACCTCAGCGAACTGAATTCTGTGGGTATACTTTGTATAAACGAGACGCGTCCGTTAGGAAATATTGAGAATAATTGAAATTTCTCTCTCGTAACTTACGCATTATATATCCCTTTCTACAATCTGAAACCACGACATTGATTGTTTCAATCAAAAATACAAAATTATTTTCTGTCTCAGAGAAAATTCTTCCTTCCACACGCGATGAATTTTTTTAGAAATTTTATATGCGAGGTATCGAAATGTATTATCATTAAAAATATGTATACATACATAAATGATTCTGCGACCTATTATCAAAAGAACTTTTACAGGATAGGAAAGCTATTATAGTGACGCTAAAACGTGCACAGTGTCATATTTTGAGACAAGGAATGCAATGAAAAGTAATGAATTATAATAAATGCTAGAGAGAGAGAGAAAAGCTGTAAGATTTTTAAAATAGACCGTTGTCTTCTAAAATTTTAAAACTGTACTGAGAAAAATGAGTCTGATTGTACTAATTGGAATTCCAAAAATGAACAAAATTTTTGATTAAATCTGCTAAATTCAGATAATCAGAATTCTGCTTGATATAATAAGAATCTTTCAATTCGTTCAATTTCAACTAGACATTTTTCTCAATATACGGTCCACTTGATGCCACAAATGCTTCGAAGCACTTTTTCATTAATCAATCAATCAAATTCTTTCTTTTAATTGCTCGATCAAACGTTTCGAAGCATTTGTAAGTACCAAGTGGACTGCACCCTTCAAAGATTAACGAAAATCAAGTCGGAACAAACATACATTTAATAATAAAACTATCGAGGACTCGTCTGCAATATTAAAACGAAGTGGCGAGGGAAAAGGCAGAGAACTACCGAACGCGGGCGGAAGCGCGCAACGTCTCTCTCGTGCCAAATTCTAAATTCCCTTCCACCTCACGGTCGTTTTCGCGGCCGTCAGCCGTGCATGCGCGCCCCGCGTTCGAATAAGGCGTGCTCGCGTCGCCACGGCCTCGTCGAGTAAGCAAGGACATTCATTGGCCACAATTCATCCGTCGTGCCGTGCCTAGCCAATCGTAAACTCGACCGATGCTTTTCCCCGTGCTGGAGTCGCAACCGCCGTCGTCGTCGCCATCGTCGTGCCACTCACGTTAGCGACTTGCGACGCGCACCGATATCGGCGCCGTGATACACGCGTATATCGCGTGCACGCTAGCTAGATACACACGATATATGCGTGGAGCGCGGATTTGACTTGAGCGGCGGCGGCGACGCGCGGCCGTTTCCGTGCTTGGCAAAGTCCGCGCATTCTCGCGCGCCGTGTCCCGCTGGCCAGTTAAAAGTCGTCTCTACGCCACCCGTATATACGACTTAGCCACTCTCTTGCTCCGTGGCATCAGCCGTGGCTTTAACAACGACTGGACATTTCGCCGGTCGATGGAATCGTCAACGGGGAATCCCAGCTCGCGCGCTTCGTCAGGATACATATTTGAGGCGGCGTTCCATGTCGATCTCATGCATTTGTACATTTTACATCCTGTATTGTATAATAAAGAAACTTTAGTTACCATCGTTTTCCATTGATCACGCGTGGAGGTTTTCCTTGATAGACGATCGAATAATTTCGTTCGGGATATTACGAAAATGAAATAATTTAGGACGAGAGATATTCTGATAAACTTATTTTGCGATTTCAAAATTTTTCACGAAAGTTCGCATCGATTCGGAAGCGTTATCGAGTTTCTAAAAGCTCGATAAAGTGCTATACAATAGACTACCGCGTCGAAAGATAAAGTTTCTTAAAATTGTGTGAAAGGAAACAGGGAGAATATCATCTAGATACATATCTATCTTTATGAGATTCTGTTTTTTCTCGCGGTTTAATAAGTTAAAGAAGCGCGCCGGTACACGATATTCGCGAGGCTACGCTGAAAATATCTACTCCGACGCCCCGCCATTTCCACCGTCGCCGTCGCCGTCGCCGTTGGCGTCGGCTGCGTCGGCTGAGTCGGCTGAGTCGGCTCCGAAGAGAAACCGAGCTCGGCGTTACGAAGCATGGTTACGAGTCGGCTCGGAGCCGCGTCGTCGGCGTGCATGTAGCAACCGCTCGCTCTCGGTCTCTCCGCTGGAGAGACCTCGAAGCCCGCGCGCTCTGCCTCGCGGCCGCATACGGAATGACGCGCAAAATTCGTGGAATTGGCCGACGCGGGGAGGTCAGCCGATCGTAGAACGACGGCGCACGTCCTCCGGCGTCCTTTCGCCGTCGCGGCGTCCCGATGACGCGCCCCTTTTACCCGATAGGGAATAAAAATGTTCCCGGTGAATTTTCT